>NW_005842002.1:1770634-1774578 GCF_000455745.1 Alligator sinensis
CGTACACAGGAATTCATAAAGGTGAAAACAGATTAACAGAAGGGACCACAAAATATGCACATTTGAATGGATACAAGCCACTTTTACCTTAATCCATTTCTACAAAGCACACTCTTTATTAAGAAAGGGGACAAGATTTTTTTTACAGGATTGCTCAAGGAAAATACAGATTCTTATCTTTATTAGCTTATGCCAGTCAATAGTGAAAGAAGATCATTGCTTTTTAACAGCTGTCCACTGACTCTTGTGAAGTATGCAGTGGAAAGTCTCAGAATGACAAGAGTGACAACCAACCAACCTATAGATTACCAGACTGTAGGAGTTGTCTGCTCCATATAGTGGTTAGTTGTTACTGTTCAAATTAAATGTTAGAGACCATCTGATAAATTATTGAAGAAGCAAGGAACTGTTGAAATCAGTATAATCTTTACATTAGAAACATATGTGAGGTAGCAGCCAAATACCAATCCAGGTTTGCTATTGGTAAGCCACTGAAGACTTTATAACCAAGACTGAATGCATGGTTCTAAGGAATGCCTTAGAATTGTATACTGGCATACTGTATTACACCTTGTTCTGCTAGTACACCAGGGTGTTTCAGAAAATAATGGCAATCCTGAAATTAAAACCATTGTGTGCAATGATCATTTACTGGACTACATCACTTCTCTGGATAGTCATAAAGGATGGGTGCACTAGACAATGCCACTATCAGTATTCCCTGTTGCTGTGTTGTTTCACAGTTACTGCACACAATTGCCTTTAGTTTCTGAAATGGCCCCATAGCTATTCTGTGGATGCCTGTACATTATGAGAAAAACAGTCTTCTCTGTCTCCAGATTAGCTTATTGAAAATCCAAAATCTGTGGGTCTGCAGGGTTTGGGTCTCGAAGGGTTTGCAATCAGAAAGGTGCCAAGTGCAGAAGCCAGAAAGTAAATCAACTTGTGTTTATTTCTGACCAGATTGACTCTCCAAGGACCAGAGCCCACAGGCTCAGAAGTTGTAAAGCAACAGCTATTGGAAGAGGAATGGGAGTGCAACTGAAATGCACAACTTCTCTTTTTTCTGGAGAAGATGGATAGTCATTCATGTATCAAAGGTAGCTGGGATAACCACTCTAAAAAGCAGCAGTCATAAAATTCATTTTCACTACAAGGACTGGTTGAATTTTAGGTTTCTTAATAATCACAAAAAGTAGAGAAACAGGCCAATGTATCATGTTCCTACCTTTATTTAACAAGTTATAAGGAGGGCAGAAAGGTAGGAAGGAAATCTGGCAGTCCACACATCAATCCTGTATTTATATCCTTTCAAACTGTGTATATAATCTCTCTAAATGCCCAAGAGGCCATGGTTCCAGTCTTTTCTACTTCCTTCTGTCTCATGAATTAAAGCAAGACTATCTTCAATATGCCTTGGTGTAAAAATGGCAACTAAGCAGAAAAAACGGACCATAATTGTTAAATAGCATTTCATCAAAGTATTTTGCAAATAACTAAGCACCTTGTATATTATTTCTCTCTAAGAAAGATAATGGGTTTTAAAATACATTAGTCAGAGCTATGATACAGAAGAGAGTGAATTTGAATAAAATATATGCATGTCAAACCACATTCATGAGTGATTTATATATTTCCTTGTAATTCAAGGCTGTAGAGAATGTGATTCTAAGAACATAAATGTAAGGCTCTCTGTCTAAATATAGTATTTCCATAGAGGCCAGAGATATTTTATTTGACTGAGTTGGTATTGGGTCTAATTTCTGAGTTAGGGATTTGTGCATGGTGCTTTTAAGTGCACTGGTCCTATAAAATTAAAACCACAAACAAGTCATGTTGGAGGGAGATGGACTGCAGCTTTGGAATGTAGCAGTTATAATGACTCTGCTGAAACATTTTCTGATCTTCTGTTCTGATTTTCCTAAAAGCTTCATAACCTAAAGATGCCCCTATTTAATTGTGAATTGTGAGCTAGTATAAGATAAAAGGAAACTCAAAGCATAAACCATTACTCTAGCAACATTATTAACGCTATGAGGCAATGTTTCTACAAAGCAATATCATCCCAACCTGTTTATGACTATATAACTAAGTAGAACCTATAGAAACACTTGCTTCATATCAATCTGCTGATGAGATTATCAATCCAAAAAAATAATATGAAATCATAGTTGGTAGAGGCACTGTATAAAAATGTAATGTTCTAACATAATAGATTTAAATATTTTAGCATTTAAATATTTTAGTAGAAACTGATCTACAAGCAATACTGACAATCCCAATGAATCTTTCCATTCAGAGAATAAGTCAGTTTTAGCAGCCTCCACAGACCGTATTTACTCAAATATAAGATGGGGATTGTATACCCATTCAGTATGGGGGAAAAAAACCCTCTTGTCTTAGAACTGAGTAGAGAACAGGCAAGCAACTGCTGTAGCTGTGGATGGGGCCAGGGTTTCTCATGTGGGAGGAGGGGGGTGCATGGGAGAGCATGGGGGAGGGCCATGTGATGTGGAGAATGGAGGGAAAGGGCAGCAGCGGGGTTGCAGAGGAAAGGATGTGTAGAACTAGGGCTGTGCAGGGAAAGGACACATGGGACATGGGGAAATGGCACAAAGGAAGGGACATGTGGAGCAAGGGGAGCACACTGCAGAGGGGAGCACAGGGGACGGGGCTTGTGGTGTTGGGGGAGCACAGGGAAGGGATGCACAGAATGAGGGGCTCATGGGGGAAGGGATATGTGAAGCAAGGGGAAAGGGATGGTGGAGAAAGGGAAGAGCAGGAAAGTAGGTGTAGAAAGAGTTCACACAGTGCAGGGGGAGTACGGGGGGAAGATTACATAATGCAGGGGACGGGACATAGGGAAAGGGCATGTGGTGCAAGGGGGGAACAGGGAAAGGGATGTGCAGAGCAAGGGCAGTGCAGGGAAAGGGACATGGAAGAAGTGGACAAGTGGAAAAAGTGGAGCATAGTATGAGATGCGTGCAGGGAGGGGCATGGGGAAATGGATGTACAGAGAAGAGAAAGTGCAGGGAAGGGGTATGTGGAGTGGCAGGGAAGCTGTATTAATCCAGCCCAAACCTCAACTGGGGCTGGAGGCTGAAGCCAGAGCTACTGCCTGGCCCAGCTCCCAGTGAAAACAAGAGCAGCTGCAAAAGTAAAGAGGGAGAAGGCAGGTGCAAGAGGGAGACAAGTGATAGGAGGGGGAAGGCACTGGGGCATGGGCAGAAGGGGGGGCTGGCACAGGAGGGGACCAACCAGACCAACCTATTGTAGCAACCATATAGTTGGGAGAGATGTTAGACAAACTTCAGAAGGCAACTTTCCCTCTTCCCCAGTATCCTTGAAAACATAATCAAAAGGAGAGGCAGTTTCCAGTCTAGCCCATATTAGCTGTTTAGTTCTGAATCGGGCTACTGTAACCAATCTATACTGGATGCCTTTCTACCACTGCAGAAATCTTCAGAGCATGTACAGCTTCAAGTCAGAACTCTTAAGAATTAGTCTTTTTACTGTAACTGGTAAAAAGGGATTGCTGATCTGCTGTGTCCCTTCTGACTTCCCACTAGTTAAAAAAATACCAGGAAGTCTGTTTCAATTTCACTATTTGGAATGAAATCCTTAGTTTAATTTTGTGCATCTGGCTTTGAGAAAAATCAGATGCCAAATTCATCAGGGCACAGACCCGTAGTCATATGACATCTCTGAATACAAAACATCCACAGGGAGGAGTATTGAACTGTAGCAAGATGAGCACAACTCACTGTTCGGCAGCATAAAACGTATCATGCTGTATGTCCCAGGATTCTGTGAAGGCTTCAGAGGAAGAATCTTTTGTTTTCTGAACATTATTCAGGACTGTTTGGTAGGCCATCTCTGAATCAGAGAGCACTCAGCATGCAGTGACCTCAATGTATAAGGTATGACAAAAAATAGGTTTCTAA
>NW_005842002.1:1774588-1781246 GCF_000455745.1 Alligator sinensis
TGGAGAAGGTGTGATGAAAGTGGGTGCCTGATTGTTATAACAGACTCCATTTATTTGTGCACCTTGGGCATTTATACACATACTTTTCTGTCCTGCGACATACTGGAGATTCACTGCTTTGGAGCAGACTTGATTAACTGAGTCTGCTTCACACGTGAGCTGAGGCAAACTGCGCTTCTCCACGTGCAGTTTTATAAGCGGCAAAATGCGCATCAGCGCACAGAAAATAGTGGTGGTGTGCTTTTCAACTAAAGCACCTCTGATGTGTTTTAGTTCAAAATCATGCTGCTGTCATTTTCTCAATGTTGACATGCATTTTGCCACTTATACAACTGCCAGCATCACAGCACTGGGTGCTTTTCAAAGCGTCCGGCGCTGCAGCACTTGCATGTGTCAAAATACCCCTTCTGTCTGCTCATCCTTTTAAAAACTTTCAGGTACCATGGCTATTTCCTCAGATATTAACCAAAAAGCCAGCCTACAAAAAGGGCTACCTCTGAAGAGTAATTATAATGCATTAACATAGCAATCAAACTCCTACTTTACCTCTAGAAAATCCCCACTTCCCAACTTCCACTTGTGTGTCGCATTACTTCATGCTGTTAAATAGTGCATCTTAGAAGTGATGTTTTTGGATGCAAAACCTCCAGGTCTTGAAATGGCTTCTAGTTCTATTTCCAACTCTTTCTCTCCCTCTCACCCCCTCCCCACCCCCCTGCTCCAACACACACACACACACACACACACACACACACACACAAGGTGCAGACAGAAGTTAAATTATTCACATGATCAGCTCCCTGAAAGCACTCTACAGCCATGCCACAACACACAAGCATGACTAGAGTGCTTTTAAACTGGCCAATTACACAAGGGTACACAAGCCAGATGGATACACAATTACAAGGCTCTGTCTTGTAAGTTGTATCCAATCCTTTCCTACTTACCCTTGCCTACAATCTTTATTGTTATCTCTATCCATTTCTTTCAACTTGTTTTTCCCCAAAAATCCTCTTATTTGTTCTTGTTAGTCTGTCTTGATTCTTTCCCCCCACAAAAAGAAATCTGTGTTTTCCCTAACAGTGTGTCATCACTGTACAGGAAAGCACAATATATATTACACACACACACACATTTTGCAGCACACCAAACATTATGAAGCATGCTGGAAAGGAAGGTGCCAGGTCTTCTGGTAGAAGAGGGAGAGGGGGCAGAGGGAGAGCTGCAAGTCCACCCACCCCCACCAAACATAAACACAGGCTTTTTCCTGGAAGCGATGGGTCTTCTTCTGCTAGTGGGAGCAAGGAGGTAGTAGCAGTACCTGCACCTTCACCACCATCACTAACACCACTAACCAACAGTAGCATGACATTTCCCACCCCAATTTCAATTCTCAGTGTGAGCCTTGCAGTGCCAGAGGAAAAGCTGGATCTGGAAGCAGAGGATCTGAGTTTCAGGGAGATATTCTGGGGAAGGAGGAGGAATCTGAGTTTGTGCTGCACACCCCTCAAAGTTCCCCTAGAGGCAGGTCTCCTTCTCTGGAAGGCACTTCCAAGCAGGTTGTGGGGGCAGATGGCTCAGATCCTCCTCTTGTTGTGCCTCTGCCTGGTGAGGAGGGGGATAAGGCAGGATCCCTACCCTCAACCTAGAAGCAGGGGTGTAATGTAGTGTGGGATCATTTTGAGGTCACAGATGATCCCAGGTATGCTACCTGACAGCACTGCCAAAGGCAGATCAGCTGAGGCAAGGATGTGAAACACTTCACCATCATGGTGATGCTGCTGCATCTCAGGAGGCAGCATGTCCTTGTTCCTCTTCAGCCTGGCACCAGTCAGTGTGTGCCCAAAAAGAAGTCCCCCTCTTGCTCCCAGGCCCCCATCCCTAAGAAGCAGAGGCAGGACACCCTGGACCACTGGGGAAAAGGCGGAGACAAAGCAGGGCACATTCCAAAGGCAAACAAGGTCACCCAGAGCATTGGGGAGATGCTTGTTCTGGATGGCCAGCCCTTCTCCTTTGTTGAGCATCCAGGGCTCAGGTGACTCATGATTCTTGTGGCCTCTTCCTACCAAGTCCCCGCACGCACCACCTTTAGCAGGACGGTGTTGCACTCCCTGTGTGAGGCAAGCAGAGAGTACTTGAGGGAGGAGCTGCAGAAGGCAGGACTGGAGGTAGCTTTGCACTTCACCTCAGACATCTGGAGCAGCCCAGGTGGAGATCATGCATACCTCTCCCTCAAAGGGTACTGGTGCAATCAGTCAGGGTGTCAGTGGGCTCTTCTTCAAGTGGAGGTGATGGATGAGTCCCACATGGCAACGGACATCATGGTGGCCATGAACTGCATGGTGCAGGGGTGGCTCATTGAGCAGGGCAAGCTCACCCGTGGGTTCATGGTCACCGACAATGGGGCCAATATGGTCAAGGAGGTGTGTGATGCCACTTTGTTGGCGTCCACTGTGTGGCACACAAGTTCCACCTCATTGTCAGGGATGTCTTGGAGGGGGACAGGGCTCACAGTGATGATCCCATCACTACCAGCCAGCTCATTTCAAAATGCCAGGAAGGTGGCAAGCTACTTGCACCAGAGCATCAGGGGGGGCAAGATGCTGTGAGACATACAGGCAAAGCTGGGCATCCTGCAGCACAAAATCATGCAGGATGTGGAGACTCAGTGGAACTCCACATACCTGATACTAGAAAGGCTGGTCAAGCAACAGAAGGCCATCCATGAGATAGTCTTGCTTGGGGAGATTGGGATCAGCAGCTCCCTTAACAAAACTGAGTGGGATACCATCTCCCGGATTTTGGTGGTCTTCCAGCCATTCCTCAAGGCCACTGAAAGCCTCAGTACTAGTGATGCCCTCCTTAGCTAGGTGTAGCTAGCTCCCATAGTAAAGGAGCTTGAGAATGAAATGGAGAAGTTCCAGGGGATTGATGTTCCTGGCTGGTGCAAGCCACTTTCACCAGAGGTGCAGGCACTAGTGAAGCAGCTAAAGGAGGTCATCAAAAAATGGCTGGCTCCATTGTGGTCCAGTACAGTCCACGTGCTGACAGGCATGTGCAACCTGAGGATGAAGGGGAGTGTGTGCAGCAGCAAAACCCTCGATCACTGGCTGGAGCTGCTGGTGAATCTATGCATCTAGCTGGGGTCATCTAGACCCAGCACTCTTCCCTGCCTATGCAGGGGGTCTGACTCGATGATCTATTGAGGTCCCTTCTGACCCTAACATCTATGAATCTATGAATCTATGAACAGTCAGGGAGGAAGAAGGGCAGAGGAGGGGAAACATGGAGGAGGGGGATCCACTTTCCTGTGCCAGCACTCCAACCACAAGCCAATCTCCTCCACCACAACCGCTGCCAATGTGGGCCAAAGGAATGGCTTCAATGGTAAGGTCCAGAAGAACCAGACCCCACCATCAGGCAGGTAGCCCAGATGCCTCAGTGGCTACCTATCTCACTGAGGATGTGGAGCCACTAGACTGCAACCCTTAGCCAAGTGGGTAACCCGCAGCCAGGTGTGGCAGGATCTAGCCACGGTTGCCCAGGAACACCTGTCCTGTCCACTGACCAGTGTTCCAAGCGAGAGGGTGTTCAGCACTGCTGGGGGTGTAGTGACAGCCCACCACACCTCCTTGGATCCTGGTTTGGTGGAGCAGTTGGTGTTCCTTAAGGTGAACCTCTCACTGCTGGGGTTCCCCAAGCTCCACCTGCAGACAGACTGAGTGCCTCACTCCACACCTATTTGCTTTTTTATTTGCTTTCAGAACCTTGAGGTGCACTTTCACAGAAACCCCAGCACCTATCTCTTTGAAACATGGCAGGCTTCATGCCCTCTGAAGGGCCCACCCTTCCTGCTGTTTTCAGGTGCATCTGCAAAAAAATGACAAAGTTATAGGTATTTTAGTGATTCCCAATTATAGTCTATGGCCCAATCTCCGAATCAGTGCCGAATCTCCAAATATGAATCAGCTGAATTGAATCAGGAAAGTGATTCAAATCACTGAATCAAATCACTGTCCCTCTGAATCCAAATCCAAATCAAATACTTGCTGCTTCACACAGGCTTCACACCAAATCTAAATTCTGTTTCCCTTACTGAGGGAAAGCAGTACTATTGTGCCCCTCTCACATATCTGTTGGCCTATTCTGTGGATGATATAAAGCATGACTGTGTGATAAGTACATATTGATTTAAGCATAAAAACACTGCTGATAATTAGGAGCCAGGCACTCTTTGTGAAAGGAAATAAGGCTGGAAAATGTTTACTCAAGTTTTGTGGTGCATATTTATTGCTTTTAAAGAGGTTTCCTTTTCCCAAGATGCCCCCAAGTAGCATGTGTCATGCTGAAAACAGGTCACATTTTTAGAAGCTACAAGTTCTCTCCAGACATTATTGCCCAGCACCTGAAAACCTTCAAATTATTTCAGTCTTATTTCCTTTCACAAAAAGTGCCTGGCTCCTAATTATCATCAGTGTTTTTATGCATAATTCAATATGTACTTATCACATAGTCATGTTGATTTAAACATTTTGTGTTCAGAAAATACATGATCCTAACAGTTAACCATTAATTTATGCACGTTTTATTACAATCAACGGGTACATTTTAATTATAATAAATGACAATGTTAGGATTTTAATACACATCCTTTAATCTTAAGCCACCAGTAGCCAAAAATCAAAGTACTATCACATTAAACCAGTCTCACTTCATTTTTAAAAGTATTCCTTTTATATAACTTATGTTCCTTGCACCAAACATCAGATAACAAGAACTTATACATGCAACCAAAGCTGCTAGGTGTAGCATGAATATTTTACAGTTTTATCACTCAAAACTATTCCAAATCAGCCCATGTGGTAAATGTAATGCAGTTACACATGACACTGCTACCCTCATTCGTGCCCCCCGCCACCTGCTAGGAAGGTAAGGCTTCCTCTTTATATAATAAAACTATCCACCTTGATCAAGTTGTAGCGTGCTAGGAGATGGGGTGCTCAGATGTGGGGCCCTGTAAATTCAACATAAAATATTTGGAGTCATTTCATAGCCACTCTATATTCCACAAGGTGTAAGTAAAGAGAGGGTACTAACATACTTAGGTCACTGGTGTGACCCAGTATGGCAATTCTTATCTCAATTCCCATCAGTTAGATAAGGAAAATGAGACAGAAAAAATAGGTAATTCAGGGAATCCAATATTACATAGGAAATTTATGGACAATTACAGTTAGCCATATAGCTTGAATCTCCCAGTTTTGTTCCATTAATTACTAAATCCTTATTTTTCCTTTATGCCATTGAGTTCCAGGGGGCTTATCCACTATGCATTTGGAGGTTCAGTTTCCACTTTAGCAATGTTTAAAAATAACTGAAACAACTGAAAATAACTATAGGCTTAATATCCATAGGTAGTCAGACAATGGGGTTTTTTCAACTACCAATAAATACTATTTTAATATTATTTTCTAAAATGAGAAGAGTAATTATGCCCAGAGAAGTTGTTGATAAATGATTTTAAAAAGTAATGGACCAGGAGTCATTTTGGTTCTTATCCTCAAAAGATTTTGGTGTTTACCTCTGACTCAGGTGCCCAGGTACCCTTAAAAATAATTAATATTTCATTATTCATTTATTCCAATTAAATGTGGTTTGTTCTATTTGATCAAATACTCATGCATTGCCTGGACACCAAAGCATGAGGAAAGAAGATATTATGAATAAAAAATAAATGCTTCCTTGTGTTTTGATAAGATTTCCATTTTAAAAGTACCTCCATAGAAAATCTCAAAGCCATGCAAAAATGACTTGCTACACAATCTACATCTTTCAGCTTGTGACTTTGGTTGAGGTCAGAAGCAATTAGAGCCCCATAGAGTAAAATATGTTTTAAGAGGATAACTACATACAACAACTTAGGCTTAGAGAACTATCTTTTCACCAGAGTCACGTTTATAAAGCATAAGTACTCAAATGCAATAATAGACTGCAAAGTGTAATTGTTGCAGGGCAGCCACTGGCTGAAAATCATTTCAAAGTAAAAGCCAGTACACAATTTTCAGGCTTTTTTAAATAAAAATTCTGAATTTTGAAAAGCTCAAATGGTTGTGGTAAAATATTCATTTAAAACAAATCTAACCTAAAACTTTTGTTATTTTGTTAAAAAAAAAACTAGAAAATTGCTGAGAGTAGATAGTGAATAAAAATTTAAATGTATGGGGTTTTTTTACATAGTGGAGGGGGGCAGCATCATTCTCTGTTACACAGGGCACAATGAGTGGTACAAGCTCCAATAGAATGGATTTCCTGTTGCTTGACTTTAAGCAACTACCTTTTACAGTTCAAGACAAGTCTTCTAGACTTCACAGTGGAATCCAGTTTATGGATCCAGAAGAGAGCAACCCCAGTTCGAGGTAAGAAATCACCTCCTCTATCGCGTGCCAGGGCCCAGACGGGATGGCCCCGCAGAAGCGCAGCTAGTGGTCCCGAGACAGCTCCACCAGGCGGTCTGGCAACTCGCCCATGCGAGCCCGGTGGGAGGCCATTTGGGGCGAGATAAAACCCTGGCCAAGGTAGGGCAATGGTTCTTTTGGCCCGGGATGGGAGAGGAAGTGGCCCGCCAATGTGAAGCCTGCCCAGAGTGCCAGAAGAACCG
>NW_005842002.1:1782092-1783766 GCF_000455745.1 Alligator sinensis
GAGATAGGGGAAGACTTGTCTGAACCACAGAAGCAGGAAACACGGAAGGTAATTCAGGAATTCCGGGATGCGTTCTGCAAAGAGCTGGGGTGGGTCCGCGGCACAATGCATACCATTAAGACACCTCCCGGGGCTATAGTAAGAGAGAAGCAGAGGCCCATTCCACACCACTTGCTAGACGCCATGCAGGAGGAGGTGGACTCCATGCTGCAACTGGGAGTGGTGAGACCTTCCTGAAGCCCTTGGAGAAGCTCATTGGTCCCCGTACGAAAGCCAGACGGGTCGCTGTGACTATGCGTTGATTATAGAAGGTTAAACGCACTGGGAGCCTTCGACGCATTCCCCATGCCCCAGGTAGACGAGTTAATAGAGAGAATCGGAGGGGCCCAATATATATCAATGCTGGACATGGCAAAGGGATACTGGCAAATCCCAGTGGCCCCAGCTGACTGGCCAAAGACAGCCTTCGGCATACCCTGGGGCCTATATGAATTCATAAGGATGCCCTTCGGGTTACATGGGGCGGCTGCAACTTTCCAGCGGTTGATGGACCAACTGCTGGCCCCCCACACAGGGCACGCGGCGGCCTACATCGAAGACATTATTATATACTCGCTGACCTACGCACCATAAGCAGGCCCTCTGGGCCATGTTGTCAGAGCTACGACGGGCAGGGCTTACAGCAAACCCACAGAAATGCACCTTAGCAAAAAGGGAGACCAAATACCTAGGATTCCTGGTGGGCAGAGGCACTATCAGAGCCCTGGCCGACAAAGTAGAGACGGTACGGGATTTCCCAGCCCCTCAAAATTGCCGTCAGCTCCGATCATTCCTGGGGCTGACCAACTATTACCGGAGGTTCGTGCCCCACTTTTCGGAACTGATGGCTCCCTTGACAGAGGCATTGAAGGGGAGGAAGAACGGGGCGGTAACATGGACGGAGCAGATGGAACAATGCTTTAGAAAATTAAAATAGGCCCTCTGCGAGGACGTGATAATGCATGCTTCTAACTTTAGAAAAACTTTCGTTTTACAGATGGATGCGTCCGAAACAGCATTGGGGGCCGTCCTCACGCAGGAGGAGGAAAGAATTGAGAGACCCATAACATATGCCAGCCGCAAGTTGACACCGGCAGAAAAGAGGTACGCCACAACAGAGAGGGAATGTTTGGCCATTCGGTGGGCCGTGGACCATTTCCAATATTATTTAATGGGCCAAGAATTCAAGCGAGTAACGGACCACGCCCCGCTCCTATGGCTAAGCACTGCCAGGAATGATAATGCCCGGATCACCCGATGGGCATTGGCCCTACAGCCTTACAAGTTCCAACTCATGTTCAGGCCAGGGAAATCAAACACTGTGGCACACTTCCTGTCTAGGTGCAACAGCAGCAACTCGGGCGAAGCAAGGGGACCGCAGACGAACGAGGCGGACAACTCCCCCGATGTACCCTGGAAAGGTAAAATAGGAGCGCCCCAAGGCATCTTGAGGGGTGGGGTGTGTCCCAGGGAAGCGGGGACGCCGGGAGACCCCCATGGTGGCAAAGGGGCCCGCTTACCTCCCGCAGGGCCGGAGGAGCCAAAAGGAGTCCACGCGCTGGCGCGGGCCGTCAGCCAGGCATTTATCCGGCTGCGGCTGATCGGGGGGGGCGGGGGGCGCGGGGGGGGGGGGAG
>NW_005842002.1:1784073-1827623 GCF_000455745.1 Alligator sinensis
GCAAGAGGGAGGCAAGGCGAGGACGGAGTAGAGGCCAGAATAGGAAGACCCTAAGGTGGCGAATGGCCGGGGTGTAGGGGAGGACGGAGCCCTGAGATTGCCCCCGGAGGAACACGTCAGCACCGAGGGATACCCCAAGGGAAGACCCCCCCCGCCACTGAAGACGTCATCAAAGTCGTGTCAGGCGAGTTTTGGGGTCCCCCTGTTGAGCCCCAGCTCAAGTCTGGGATCGTGCCCGGTATGCAAAGGCCAATAAAGAAACCAGGGGTGAAAGTATAAAGATTTAAAGCTAGCAATACAAGGTGCAAGCGGAATAATTTCACGTAACAAGCACACAGATTCTTAATTCTAAGCATCTTTTATACAGGAGTATTGGACCTTCATAAGCATTCTTGTTTGCTAATTGGTTATAAGGGAGTGATGCAAGGAGTTCTTTACTGAGCATGTCTCTATACCTGTGTTTTAGCTATGTATCTCATTTACATACATGTATGTTTCATTAGCATACTTTCTCCCCACCTAGGGGTGTGATTTTTGGTATTTAAATTAGCTCTTTGCCCTAGTCCTCTGATTCTGCTTTTGTTTTCAAGCCTCCTTTATCTAAGACTGTCTCCTCCTTATCATTGCAGATGGGCATTAGTTACATAACAGAGACTTTTGCTTGGGCTTTGTATAGTGGTTTCTAGGTCAAACCTGACACCCCTCGATACCAATCGGGGTAAACTTCGGGGCGCATCAGCAAAGCCCGGGTGGGCGAGATCTGGGGCCCGGGCGAAAGCGGCGCGTGATCTCCTGGTCGAGCGGCGGCGGGTACAGATGCCTTGGTCTAAAGGGACCTATGAGGGAAGGTAATAGAATATAACACTGTCTGTCTTCTCTGTAATCCTTCTATGTAATCCTCTCCGTGTTATGTAGTGGCCAGTACTGATGCAGACAGATGTGGGTTTTTTGCCTTAACATAAAACAATTTTATAGTATTCTAAAAAAAGGTGAGGGTTGGGCAATTATCAAGCATTTCATCCATGTCTTTATCTATTTCTGGGTGTCTTTGAGGTAAGTTTTGTTGCATTAACTAAAAATGGAAAGAGGAAAACTAGAAAAAAGAAATTATACTGTTAAGGGACAGAGTCCAGTGTACAAGGAAAAGGGATGTTGCTTCCTTTAAAGAGCACAGAACTACATAACAATGACTTAGATGAACACTAGCAACCATATTAATTTACATACATTAAATAATCAAAACTAACTCATAACAGATCAACAATTATAAGCACTGATAAGGTTTATACCACCTTCCTAGATGAAAAGTCTAACCCTGCAGTGGAGACTGCATGGGCCCACCTTTACAGTTTCCCAGAATCCCACTGAAGGCAAGAAGGTTCTCTTTGGGTTACCAGGTCAGCCCATACAGCACCATTTGAATGGTACAGACCTTATTCTTGTGTTGGTATCATATGAAAAAATATCATTACTTTTGGTGGCTGCTGTTGCCACACTCGGCAACAAATATTGTTTTCATTTTCTCTAAGCCCCAGGCTTTAAAACTTGCTGAAAACTTTCCTACCTTGCCAGAAACTTATCAAACTGTGTCTCTAAAGGGGAGAGTACAATTATTGCCAACTTAAAGGCAAGTGTCAGCAGTGGAAGGCCACAATTTATTAAAATCATTAAAATTCTCAACTTTTATACATTTTGAGGGATGCATCAAATGTTGTTGTATAAGGGCTTTGTAGTTATTATTCTGTAATTAATATTTTATTGTATTCCCAAAACATGTCAATTATAGGGCAGAAAGAGCTTTTTCTGTATGATCATAAATAAAGTCTAGTCTGGTATCTTGGGGAAAGATTCTCTAAAAGATCTTTGACCTTTATCATTTTTTCTGAGGCTGAGAAACACCCAGGCACAATGCATGTTAGTCAGATTAACCTCTGGTACAGTGAACTATCTTTGATATTTGAGAATTACCGAGCCACTCAGAATTAATTCAACTTCAGACAAATTGGATAGTCACCCTCCAGCAGCTCAAATGTTTAGGAGGGTCACTTCACAGATCCACTTTTAATAATGCATCTGCATTTTAAGACAATACTGAAAATGTCACATCACTTTACTTTTTGATGGATATGCCATTAAATTTGAAGGTTCACTTATTAATACTTCAATCTATTACTTGAGTTGAAAATTACATATAATCTGTTTATATGTAAATCTTTAATGGATATATGAATTCAAGTATATATAATGCTTTCAGCATCTTTCATTGGCTTTGGGCCCCATGGGCAGCAACTCATTCCATTTTATCCAATAGGTCTAAGTATTTATAGATTCATAGTTTGCTAGGGGTTGGAGGGGACCTTGTAGACCATTGGGTCCAGTCCCCGTGCACTAGGCAGGAAATGACAACCGGGGTCAAGTGACCCCAGTGAGGTGAGTGCCCAGTCTCCTTTTGAAGATTTCCAGGGTAGGTGACCGCGCCACCACTGGAGGGTTTTTTCCCACTGTCTGGACACCGTGATGGTGAAAGAGTTTTTCCTGGAATTGAGCCTGAAGCAGCCTTCTAGGACTTTGTATCCATTGCTCCTGGTCTTCCCCAGGGATGCCCTGATGAACAACTGTTCACCGAGTTCTTGATGTACTCCCCTGATATATTGATAAGCCGCTACCAAGACCCTTTCCATGTCCTTGTTGAAGTGTGGCACCCAGAACTGGATACATTACTCCAGCTATGGTCTCACCAGTGCAGAGTTCAGTGGGAGTATCACTTCCTTAGTTTTGCATGAGATGCAGTGGTCAATGCATGCCAGCGTGTTGTTTGCCCTGCTGGCCACAGCATCACACAGCCTGCTCATGTTCAGGTGATGGTCAATTACTACCCCTAGGTCCCTTTTGGCCGTGGTGCAATTCAAATTGTTGCCACTGAGCCTGTAGGTATGTTGTGGACTGTTTGCCCACAGATGAAGCACCTTACACTTATGAGTGTTGAACCTCATCTGGTTCTGGTCCACCCAACTCTCCAGCCTGTCCAGGTCTGCCTGTATCTGCAACCTATCTTCTGGCATGGCCACACTCCCCCATCACTTGGTGTCGTTCGCAAAGTTGGCCAGCGAGCTTTTCACCCCCACATCCAAATCATTGATAAAGATGTTGAAAAGGATCAATCCAAGCATAGACCCCTGAGGGACACCACTAGCCACTTCTTGCCAGGATGACACAGATCCATTCATGAGAACTCTCTAGGTCCTACCATGCAGCCAGTTTTCCACCCACTGAACTGTTGAGCAGTTAAGCCCTCAATTGTTCAACGAGCTTTAGATAAAGCATCCCTGTTGCCATTTTGAAGTGTGTGGATGCTCCTACATGACACATGGAGGCTAGCAGCAGTACAGTAATTACCAAGCTCCAGCAGACTCAATTAATCAAGTCTGCTACACCGCACTATAATTACACCTGTGCAGGTTCAAATTTTTAATCTGATTTCTCTCTGAGAGTGAGAAAAAACAAACAAACCACAAGATGTAGGCCAGTGTTGATACTCAGTAGTGTAACCAGGAATGAGTGAGACTTTGGTATCAATTTAGAAGGGTACAAGAATGGTGACTACTGCTGCCAGTACCGAGGTGCCAAGACAGCCCCAGCCACCAGTTCTTCCCAGGGCACATAAAATCTGTTGAACCTTAATAGTTCCTCTATTTAAAATATAACTTAAAGACTCGCATGTAAAATCTTCCATTATCTTCTAAAAAACTTAACTTACATTACCAAAATGTGAAGCTTTTTTAGAAATAAAAACATGCAGATATAATCTGTTTTGACATTAGCCTTGAGGAAACACATATATTCTACTGTTTGATTGATCAGAAGCTAAAATAACCCAGTTTACACAGATGTCTTAACTATCGCCTTTTAAGTAATAGAAAATAGTTGAATAGTTAAAACAATTGTTTTTCATCAGAGAAGATACTTTCTCATGAACATTAAATTCATGCTAAGAATCTTTTTCTTCTCCTGATGCTCACTTTTCTTTAACACTAAATTTTGACAATTTTTGTGGATTTTAGAATTGCAACCTCAGTCCCTTCTGCTCCAAATTATACATAAATGCTCAGGAAGGCAGTAGAGACTTTACTCTGAGTTATAACTATCTATTAGTTATGATAAGCAATCTTCATTTGGACCATTTCATATTACAATCTTATAGTGTTTTACCAAGGTGTGATGGCGATGGGCCGCCGTCAAGGACACAGGCAGAGGACAGACAGGATTGGGGGGCAGCAACACCCCTTCTAGAAAATCCTGGGCCGAGATACTTACCTTCGGGAGCAGCGTCGGCGTTGGAGCCGGGATCACGGCAGCAGCCACAGCCGCCATTACAGCTGCGTGAGCCGGTGCTACGCCGGCTGTTTAAACAGCTGTTCCTGATAAGGGGAACAGCTGAGCCAATCGCAGCAGCTGCAGCGGCTGTCGCGGGAAGTTTAAAAACCCCAGCAAACCCCGTGGGAAGGGGGAAGCCAGAGGAGGATAGAGGAGGCGTGCAGCACGTTGCTGCCGCTGCAGCTTCCCCAGAGCCAGAGCCGCCGGCAGGCAACGGGGCATCAGCCCAGCAGCTGAGGAGAGAGCTGGAAACTCCGGTGGGTGCAGGAGGAGTGATCCCCAGGGGTTACCGGGACCAGAGTAGCGACTCGGGAAGTCTCCCCATTCCCGAGGAGTATTATTTCTGAGAATAGGGGAGAGAAGACAAGAAGTGACCGGAGCTAGCGGCCGGGTCAGGCGGAGGCTAAGCCAGGCTGCCTGAAGATGACCGGTGGCCTCGGGACGGCCTGTTAGTAAGAAGGTCCGCAAGTAGTGGCGGACGACCATACCATCGCCAGGTGACCGGTTGGTGAGTGGACGGGGTGTAGGGGTGGCGGAGCCCCGTGGAACATCTGAGGACCCCACCGTGAGTACCCTCCCCGTTGGGCAAGTCCCTCTGGTAGAAGATCTCCACTGAACCCCCTCCTTCGAATCACTTATACCATCCAAGTCGTGGCAGGCGGGATGAGGTGGGAGGGGCTACCGGACGAAGGGTGGTACCGGACGTGAGGCCCACCGACGTCACACAAGGTCAAGTAATATGTAATTTAATATTGAGAAGGCACTTATATTTCTCTTAGGACCCTAGATGGCACAAAAAGATTTAGTAGTTACAGTGGGAACAGCCAGGTATACAGGTAACTTCAACAGTGCATCTTAAATGAACACTGCATTCATTCAAGGTCAACAAATTCTCTGAGGGAAAAAAAAAAGTTATCCAAAACAGGAGATCTGAAGAAGAGCGTAGATATTGTTTTTCAAAGCACCATCCAATTTTGTCAGCATGCAATGTCACGACACATATGCAGAGGCTGACTTTTTTTCAGAGGCTGCATAAACAATAGCATATTCTATGGACAGGATTATTGAAAAGGTCGTAAGAAGTCAACCACAGATAAGACAAAAACATTGATCCTATAAATGCGCTATATAGAAATGAATAAAGAAAAAGGATTTCTTTTCTCAGTCTATGTTTAAGTTAATAGTATGAGCCTTGTATTGTGAAAAGCAATTTTTAAAAATTACACAAATAGTAAAGTACCATTTTATAGACCATAGATGATAATATTCTTCAGACTCTACCAAATACCACCAGAATATTACTAAACTATTTGGATTGTGATAGTGCTTCTCCAGAAGTAGCATACTGAACTTCATGATAATTCTTAGCTATTGATAGGCTTCAAAACATTCAGGTGTGATAGCAGAACATCTTCCTACACCTCCAAAACATGAATTGGAGCCTTGCTCCAGACTTGTGCTGAAGATTTCCCCCAGTTGATCCAGCTTGAAATAGCACCTGATCTTTTAAGAGGGAGAGTCAAAGGTGGCCAGAAGTGATAATAGTTGCATCACTTCCTTTTGTTTCACTGGATATATAAAATGATGTGCTGAAAATATACTAAACTGATAGGCCAATCACCCCTAATTCAGCTTTGTATGTCAGTGGGAGAACTGTTTTTTTTTAAGAATGGAGGTTTTACTTTGCTTTGGCGATCAAGAGGTATGTAAAAGAAAATTAGTGGACCAAATTATGTGCACATGTATCTGAAGGCATCTTCTGTCAAATATGCCTAAGTGTGTTTGGTTTTCCACTCCTTGCTACAAATAGCATAGTTTATTACTTTTTCTTTATTACTGTTTTACTTAAAAAACAAATATTTTGCATACTTTGGTAGAAAAAGTATATCGATATTTGATCTCGACTGATTAAAGTTAGCACCTAAGTCTACAATTTGATAATTAAATGCTGAGTTTTTTAAAATGTAAAATAGGTGTGTATTGATTAAGCAATTTGGATAAAAATGGCTAATCTTAGACAAACTAGCAATTTGAAAAGGTTTTATTTTATTTATTAACTTTTCACTTCAGGTCTTTGCCTGTCTGTACATAAGAGTAAGTGGTACCACACCTTCAGCTGGTCAAATAGGTCATATCACCACTGAGATACACTGGGTTATGATGTATCACTTACAGTGCTCAGGAAAACCAAGATGTGAATTGACACAGCAGATGTTAACATGTGTGTGATATAAATACACACACACACACACACACATACATACACACACACATTCACATATATATGTGC
Source organism: Alligator sinensis (assembly GCF_000455745.1). Lineage (NCBI taxonomy): Eukaryota > Metazoa > Chordata > Crocodylia > Alligatoridae > Alligator > Alligator sinensis. The sequence continues at coordinate 1,790,738 of NW_005842002.1, forward strand.
GTGTACCTGTATAATAATGTATAATAATATAATCATATATGTAAGTTAATATCTACTATCTCATAATTCATGCCTCAGTTTACCTCAGTGTTCTACACGCATACACACATGCACACTATAAACTTAAAGAAATATAAAGAAAAACAAGGATATGCTAGGAGGACAGAATGCTGTGTTTTTTTGCAAACTGGTGAGAAACAGACCAGAAAGTTTTATACTTGTCCCCCAGTGACTGAAGTCTATGAAGGGTCAGTTCTGGCAGATGGTCACACGTTTCTTAACGTGAATAGGATAGGATCACTCTTCACTTATCTGGTAGCTTTCTTCTACCTCTTCAGTCTTGATATTCCCCCTGGGATCAGTGTGTTGCACATCAGATGGTACTTTGAGGGGGCCATAAAATGCCTGCAAGATGACTCGTACAATATCACTCAGCTGAAGCTGCTGGAAGGAAGGTTCGTTTTGGATGTTGTAAGATGTTAAGGTGCAGGTGCCATTCAGCTGTTTACAGGTAAAAATGAATCTTTGCTCATCAAGTTCACTGTCTTCCAGGGTGTCAGTCTTGATTTGGATGTTTGCTTTGGCATTCCAAGTGTTGTCTTTGGGCTCCACTTTCAGTGAGATGGCAGCCAAAGTCTGATTTTTCAGAGAGATCTTCATATTCTTTGTAAATGAATAATATTGCATTAATGTTAGTTCAGAGCAGCAATACTAATTTTAAACTTGTTTGTGAGGGCTACTGTAATCAATACAGTGGCACAGAGCATCATTTATACAAGACTCAGTATTTCTTCACACAATGGAGGGATATCTATGGCAGTTCCAGTTTAAACAAAAGAATCTTAGATTCTATGGTGTTGTCACTATGCATAATAATATTTTAAAGTAATTATTCTCTATTGCACTTTATCATACAGAAAGTGACCCAGAATCCCTTTCCACATAATATGCTTTACAGCATCTTTGTGATGTAAAAAGTCCTTAAAGTAATTTACACTCCCTTTAAATTTGTCCTTTCTTAAACAGCCCTTTACATTGGCAAAAAGTGGTTTAAAGTAGCATTAATATAAATTGGAACCAGGACTGCTCTCTTCAGATGCATTATCAAACCACCTGAATTCTCGACCTGCAGAGCAGTGAATAAACCTTAAGTTACCTCATCTTTAACCAGTATATACAACTTTTAAAAATACTTCTTCTAGAGCTTAGCACATAAGCATTAAAGGCTGTACTCTCCTAGTCCCCTTCATATTAATTTCCTGCTTCTCACAAAGTCCATTGATTTCAAAAGAGCTACTCAAGAAGCATGGTGCTAAAACATCAGCAGAATTCTGCCCTACATTCTAGCTTTATTCAACACATTGACCCTTCCACATAATTGTCTGTCCAGCCTAGCAGCAGTAGTTAAAACATGCTGGTTAACCAAGTACTAAATCAATGTGCAGTAGTGAAGCTTACTGCATAGTAGTCTAATACTAGTGCACAGTAGCATATTAGCATGGTTTTTGCCCAGCACATTACTGTGCAGTGTTATTAGGCTACTGCACAGTTAGCATCTTGTGTAGATGTGCCCACTGCAACTTAAAGAAAAATGCTGTTACCCACCAGGCAGTAATCAGGAGCAATCTCCTTGGCCAGCTTGGCAATCAGCTCAGCTTTGTCAAATTCAATTTTTAGGTGGGTAACTTCTGATTTAGTAGCTGGAATGGGTTGGGTAAATTCAGTAGCTCCTTTTTCAAACATGGTGACCATCTTGGCCTCACCAATTGTAAAAGTCAGCCTGGTGCTGAAAATCAGTATGCAGAACATTACAATCAAGCCAAAAATCAAAATCAGCCCAGCCAAAAGGGCAAACAGCAAAAACAGGAGAGTATTTATGATGTTCATGACTGCAAGATGTTCTCATCTGGAAAAGGTAGGAATGCATCCTTCAGAGAGCAGTACAACTTTGTATCATCATTGTAATGGCCTCTCAAAGCTCTGCCCAGATCATCTGTGCTCAGACCAGGCCTGGCTTACTATCAGCGAAGTTTTGCTACATCACAATTGGTGACATGAACATTTGCAATACAACCGCCTTACCACCACCTTGAAGGACTTTTCATTTACAGCTTAATTCTTTGTCCTTTCTCCTTTTAACCAAGCCTTCATGTGAAGCTCTCTCTAAAGAAAGCCAAAAATGAAATAATCCTCATTAAAGCAGCTGGCTTCCTTAGAACATCAGAGTCCTTTACATTCGGAGGCAGATCCAGAGGGAGTGCAGCAGTGTGACCACATCCCCCTTTCTGACCATGCAGCAGGAGCAGCAGCCTGGGACATATTAAAGTCCCAAAGAAGGTAAGCATTGTCCGCTCCTTTCCCCTCCATGATCAAAGGCACAGCCTCTCCCCTCCCATTCCCTCCCACCCCTCTCCTGCCTGCCACTGCCAGTATCCCTGCTATCCCAGGGGCAAGAGGAGCTGCTGCCAAGCTGCATGGGAATTGGGGTCAGCCTTGGATACCTGCAGTGGAGGTGGACAGGTTGAGGTTCCCTCTCCCTGCCTTCTCCCCTCAGGTGTTCCCCATCAGCCTATCAGTAGGGACAAGGAAGGTAAACCTTCATGCACCCACCACAGGGGCGGGGTGAACAGGAGGGGAGAGGACCAAGAAGGGAAGGGAGAGAAAAGGAAGAGGGGTACGTTTACCTTCTTCAGGTATTAAAGTCTGCAGCTGCTGCTTCTGGGGCATGGGCTGTCTGCCGCAGTGGGGAAGAGGGAAGGAGGTGGCTGGGAATAGGGTTGCACCCCTGCATCACTGGTCACTGCACCTCACTTTATAAAGTCCTGGATCTGCTTTTGCTTACAGTAGATACATATTCAGTAGCTCACTCGGTGATGATGTATTTGAAAAAAACAAACAAACCCAAAGTATTCTAAAAAGGGGTTAAGGTGCTTACTTTTCCCACCTTATACAAAACCACGTGCTGAAAACCTAGAAAGCAAAATTATAAGGAAGCCTGAACTTTCCACATCATAAACAAGGAAGAGAACAAAACAGCATAGCTTCACTGGCTTAAAGGAAGGTATTCCAATATGACCAGCTGAGAATCAGGCTAGTTTTTTCCCAGGGGTGGATCAAAAAGGCAGTGCACTGGTGCAGCTGCACTCCTCTGTGATTTCTGCTCCACCTAAAGTTTAACCCAACTGCCTGGCAATGGCAGTTCTGTTCAAGCAGCAGTGATGGAGTCAAATGATGTCATAATTCATTATTATTGACCTGATTCATTCTAAACTCTTGGTTCCACCAGTGTTGACAACCCTCTCTCCTTTTTAATGGTCTTGATGTTCCACTAACCAAGCTGTCTTTTGTTCCGCAATTCTTCTCTGTTATGGCTCCTAGTAACATAGCTCCTATTTCATAATCCTGAAGACTGTTTTTAACTCATTCTAATCAAGTTATATTTGTTTTTATATCAATCTTAAACTGAACAGTATAACACTAGGCTCCTAGTATGCTAATAAAGCTTCTAGTTTCTTTTTGCCTACCTCACCATCTGCACTCCCCTTTTCAAAATCATGGATCCACCCATGGTTATTCCTATATAGAAGTGCATATTTCATTACAAAGCAACAACTTTAATAATTCAGCGTTTGACATATGTCTATTATCCTGATTCTTGTAGCTAATTTTTTTCTTTTATATGACGCTCAGGTGGAAAAATGTGTGGCCAACTAAGTATAGAAGCATTTGTAGTTAAGGCACACTTGTTTCCATTGCTAACAGTGTAGAAGGGAGTGGAGTAATAATGCATTCCCACACTGCTGCCACTGAATTCCCTGCCTGCATAACCAAGTACTCATTTATAATAGGGTTAATTTGTGGCAGCCTTTATCACAAGGTTGAAGTGACACTTAAACTTGCACCTCTGGAGCTATAGCAATATACTTTAACTGTTCTGCCAGTGCCTGTCCCCTCTGCCTCTCCCCACCCCCTCCCCATTATGTAGGACATATCAGCTAAACCTGGATTAATTAGTGTTACTATTTATATTATACAGGGACTACAGACAAGATCAAGACAAGCCTTATCATTTGCTCTTTCTTGAGAATTTGTTTATAATCTGAACAGGATTATGTACATCAGTGGACCTGAATTTGAATATAATTAATCTTTTGTATGACATTTTAGGATTACAACATTCATAGAATAATATCTAAATTTGATAACCAGTGAACTGCTTCAGAAGTAGCTGCATGAATTGATTTTAGATAACCAGTAAATGATCCAACTGGGCAATCATTTACAATGTGTTGCACTGTTTGAAAAATCACACCACAAACACAACCCAGATTCTCTTTGATTCTCCATTTATGGAGTAGGTGCCCACATTTTCCATGAAGTGTCTGGATGCAATTCAGGGAGAACCAAATCTTTCTCAGCAGGTCAAATCCTGGCTGGAAAACTGTAGGGTCACTGATGATGTATTTCTCTAGCAGGTTAGTATTTGCCCAGGCTTCCCTCCATTGTTCTTCAATGCTCTTGTAAGCATCATAGAGCTTCTTGGTGCATTTTCAGAAAGGTTTTCTAGATTTATGGGCCTATCCGGTGGTGGCGTGGTGATGTTCTTGTTGATTGGGAGGTTTGGGTTACCTATGGCCTTATAGTATTTCCTCACGCATGTGGTATCATAGCAGATTTATGGGGGAGTGTGAAGAAGAACAGGAAAGAGAGATGACACCATGAGCGAGGACAAGCTGGTGGAGAGAGAAAAGACACTACCAAAAGAGGAGAGGGCCCTGGGAGCTACAGTTCTGGAGCAGCTGCTCTGTGCAGCTAGAGCAGCCCCAGAGCGGTGGAAGGACAGTGCACGAGATGGAAGACCATGGAGAGCATGGAGAGTGTAGAGAGACAGATGGCAGGGAGTTGCTTTCCAGGACCCAGGACATTGGGTGGGATTTCCCCAGTGGCAGGGAGCTGGCAAGCAGCTGGCAAGCGAGATCAAGGGAGCTCTATTAGGCTGGGGGATCCCAGCAGCAAGGACACCGGAGAGTGGAGTGGCACAAGTGGCAGGGGAGCTATGCCGGGGATGGGCCAGCCAGGAGAAAAGCAGCAGAGCCCTATTTGAGGTTTTAAATATTTAAATTCTTTTTATTATTATTATTGTTTTTCTGTGCTGCTTGCCATAGCCTCAATTGGCCAGCAGGCTGAAGAGGACAGATTGGCGGAATTCCCACCCCTATAGACAAAAGCGGGGAAATCACCCACTCAAGAAAATTAACACCTAGGTAAGGGTGTATAAGTCCCAGATGGGCTTTGGGTTTTCTTTTGGACTCTGATTTTTTGTTGAACTATTAGAAGGTGCACAACCCTCAAAGAAAGAGGGGAAAGAAAACCCTCTCAAGATGAGTCGTGGGACTTGCCTGAGGCTGAGAAGAAATCTGGTAGTCCGTGTTAATTTGGTTCTGCTGAAACAATTGTCAAGATGCATATGAACCTATATGAGAAAAGACAGCAAAAGACAGATTGCCCATTAAGGCCGACATACATAAGTGGCGATGTAACATCTGGGTGATGCTAGGATAGGATTAGGAGTCATTGGAGCCCCAGAAGTAACTCAAGCCAGTTTGCTGTTTCCCAGCAGTGGTGAGCATTAGCACCTCCCAATTGATACCATCCTAAAAACATCAAAATGTGGCAGATGAGAGTCAGGAGAGTTGGCAGTACAGACAAGTGCTCGCAAAATCAATAGCCAGGGCAGGGAAGGTACTGTGGGTACCCTGCGTGTAGCTTTAACTAGGGCAAGCCCTGACAGGGAGCAATGTTTGGTAGGACTAAAACCCATGGCAATGGCATACTTTTTAGCATTCCTGATATAATCTACATAGCTGCATTTAATTGCGTATCAACAATCTTTGTGTGCATGCTTTTGTTCCATAGTGAGGAGCAATGTTTTGCTGCAGAGAAAAAAAAAGTGCTAGAGTGGCCATTTGAAGTGTGGTTGCATTTGCTCCCCATGTTTTTCTGGCCGGTTTATGCACAAAGTTAACTCATACATATCTACTAACTTTGATATATTAATATATCTAGTATATTTCAACAATATGTACATTGTGTAGTACTAGCCAGTGGCTAAAGCTTGAAGTTAGGTCACCATTTTTCCTATGCTGAGAAAGCTTTTAGAGAACAAGAAATCATAGCACCTTTCATACTCCAGATATCAGTATGCCCTAATGTATTTATAGTCACTGACTGATTTTGCAGGTATCTGTGGAGTCACCAAAGTGAATTCAACTATTAGGCACAAGCAGATTGGGTTCCAGGATTATTTGACGTTTGTGCACCAACCTAAATTTTGAGAGATGCCTTTCTAAAAAATGTTAGATTTTTTCATGTGAAAAATACTGCCTCTGTTTAAAGTCCCAAAAATTAAAAAACAAATTTCTTATCTAGCACAGGCTTTTAGAAAATACTCTATTTTACCTAAGAAATTCAGGAAGGAAATATTTGAAGGAAGGTGGTAGGAAAGACATACATCAAAATCAGTTTAGAAAGAAGCAGATTACAACCTGAACTGAAGACCATAGTGCCTCTAAAATATTTTGAGTCCTATTATTTTTCTGTCTTAGAGATTACTTTAAACCAGTCATGACCCTCCCCTCAATCTGCAAATAGATGAAACTCTGGGTGCTGATCTCCCATCTTCAGAGTAGAAAGGAATTCATACAGGCAACCCTATAGTTCTATCCTACCCTCTACCCCCTCCCCCAACTCCAGCTCCTCAACACACTTCTAGTGTAGAGAAGAACATAGACAGGTCATCCTAGGAAGGATGTAGTATCATTTTCTCTATCTTCTGTTTCCATGGTGGGTCATAGGAGGAAGAATTATTTACCAAATATTCTGATGCTATGAGAGATTAACACCTCACCAGGGCAACAAAGTTGCTAAAAATGCATAGCAGCTAGCATGGATGACTCTGGTATCTCAGATATACCTGGGGACCTGCCAATGGGAAGGCAGACTCCACAGCTATTTCCATGGGAACAGAAGAATGTTCATAGAGAAATCTGTTGAATAGTCCTTCTAGGTATTTTTTTTTATCCAGAGAATGAAAGTGATAATTTAACCTTATGTCTATTTAGTTGTGGATATCCTGTACCTTTTTTCCTCTTCAGAGAAAGTGTGTGAAGAAAGCAGGTCATACAATTCTCTAGAGGCAGTTGAATAAAAAGGAGTCTGGCTTCATCAGCCCCCAGTAACTTTGATATATAACTAGAGCTGGCAGGAAAGTGAAGACTACCCCAATTCATTAACATTTGGGTTGGTAAAATATGCCCTAGGTTCACTATTGTATTTAGAAAAATCACTAGGCATTTTATGAAAATGTTTATAGAAAGTATTGTATATATTAGCACAAATGCTAATTCCAGATTCCAACAATTCTTTTCTTTTTGGTATTTTTCTGTTTTGAATGAATTACTGGTCAAATTTGCCTTGGGACTAAGGCCTAACAACTTCCTTTATAGCTTACAGGATGCCTTTGCATGTCCTCACTACTGCTCTGAATGAAAACATTCTTACTATGTGGGATTCTCCATTATAAATAATGCAGTGGCCTGCTGAGCAAATACAAACATTGTTAGGTGAATCACAGCTTTATTCATTCATTTAACTATGATGTAGATGTAGTATAGCTGTACCTTAAGAGAACTAGATGACCTCTGGAGGTCCCTTCCAGCCTTACTTCACTATGATCAGGGCTAGTCAAAAAAGTTTTCTTACCCAAAGAATATTTTCAATATCTCACTGAAATGCTAAGTGTAGAAAAATAAAAATATTTTGATGCAGAAAGACCACTACCATTACTCATGCCATCTTCTTCTATAGGCCAGGCTTCCTAACTGAGCTGTTCTTCTCATGAAGCATAGGGGACAGAGTGGAGACAGGAAATTGTTAGAATATGAAGAAACAAAACTGAAACACAAATCAGCATGTCCAGATTGGTATATTTCTGTTTTAGGATGAAATATTTTGGGTTTCAAGCCTTCCATTTTTCAATGAAAAACTGGTGGGGGGGGGGGGGGGGGGTTTTTTTTGGGGGGAGTATTTTTTTGTGGAAAGTATAATTTTTTGCAGAAAAAATCATTGTATAGGAATCTAATATTCCTTCAAAAATAGTTAAAAGTAAATGTTTGCAACCAGATCTAGCAATGAATAAAAACTCAGTAAAATGGAAAAAAAGAAAGAAAAATCTGTGTGGAAGTGTTAAAACAACTGAAAAATCTATCCTGTAAAGGCTACAATGATGTATTTAACAAGGTGAAAGCAAAAACTGAAAGGGTAAAATATTTAATGGAAACTTTTAGATTTAGCCAAACTGATGTAGGAGTGCAGGGTGGAACACAAATCATGATTCTTTCTTTCCTGCCATCCATCAATAATTTTAACACTTCTATGCATACTAGGTCATTCGGATAATAGCTCCCTTTACCAAAACTCTTTATTAATTTAGAAATTTGAATCCATCCATGTAGGTGGATCTATAAGGTTTTGCATAGTTCTGCTTAAGTAGCTCCATTTGAATTATTTCACCTAAATGAATATACATTAAAATAATCAAAGTTCATAATAATTCATTCCTAATTTAAACCCAGTGTACTTCTTGAATGAGTTTTAATTAGTGGCTGTCAGGCAACAAGAATCAACTCAGTCCATCACATGTATTGTACCCTCTCTTTCATATTTTGTTGCATTTCCTTTGTCTTTCTTAAGAGACCATGTAGGAGTAATCTTTATTTTCCCCCCTTGCTTTTAGCAGTGCGCCCCAGTCTCTGAAGGCATCAATAACTGATCTAGCAAATATATTTTACAGATCTGCACAAATTGTGATACACAGGAGGTTTATCTGTCTTTACATAATTTACATAATCTCTCTCATTCTTATCCTTTCCTTGAACTGGACCTTGGCAAGGACTGTTTGATATTCAAACTCACAGCAGATATTTAAGTATTTGTGAAATCATAGTACCACGTCTCTGATACTGTAGTAAATGTTAATACCTGCAACAAGGAACCTTACTAACTGGGTCCCCTAATCTGTCTTGCTACACAGACCAATTATTCATTTGACTGATTTTACAAACCAAAACAAATAAGACTCTAAAGAAGAGTTGCCTTAACATTTTGAAGACAAATTTCTAACTAGTAATCCTTATACACAAGGGATCAAATAATTTGTGTATGATTTACTTTTGGCAATCTAATTATGGTAAACCCTGAATATATTGCTTAATCATAGAACAAAGTTTTACTCATTAAAAAGCCAGACAAAACAAATACATAGGCCACATCATGTTTGCAGCATGGACTTTAAATTTGATACATGGAAATCCTGATATCAAAAGAAAACACCCTAGAAAAAGGTGGCACAGGGTACACTACTGGAGTGCCTGTAGACAGCTGGAGGCTGGGTCCTCCAAGGCGATGCTCTAACACCCAGGCAAAGCATCTCTATGCCTGCTGGATGCCCCTGCTGCTCCAGCATGTTGCCTCAGCATGCTGAAGTGTCTTAAAATGAGCTAGTGGGTTCAGAAGATTCCCCACACTTGAACAAAGGACGTACTCATGGTTGTTTTCACCCTTGCAAAGCTTTATTTAAGGATACTCGCAGAGGCAGGTGATAGAACACAGCAGAAGGGATAGTCACCTCACATTGGCCTTAGGCAGCAGCTGCCACCCCGCATGGTTCCCCTGGCCCCGGAATGTCCTGATCCCGGGGATGTGATAACCTGCGCCGGGGCTCTGCACAAGTTGGAACTTTTGCCAGAGTGGAGGAACCCATCGTAACTTAAGAGTGTAGAGCTTATATAGCCTGGAGTAAATAATGTTATCTCGAGCTAGGGATTTGGTTATCTCAAGCTAGGAATTTGGGGATGAGTCGTGATCCAACACATCTGGTGTTTACCACATTCCACTGTATTACAACATTCTGCTATCTAGGTTCATGGTTCGGTCACGCTCACAGAGCAGAAGGCTACGTGCCGCTTCACCGGCCTACTAGGGAATCAGCATGCAGAACTCTTGCTATTAGCAAAGCTCTTACTATTACAGTCCACCACTCGATTGCGAGACAGACCACTACGAATTTGAGATCTAACTCGCAATCGTCCTAAGCAGTTCATATACGTTGGATGTTATACAGATGGGCGAGGGACCGAATGCGCAGTTACAAAAAGCATGTCCATAATAACAAGCATACAGTTACAGTATAAATAACAACAATATTATGCAATAGAAGATTTAATACAACATTCACTTTAGGGGACCACCCTTTAAAAATGTCCCACCAATGATGTACCGTAAGGTTGTGCTCTTCTTAGGCGATTCTCAGTAGTTCACCACGCTGCTTTGTTATCAGGACTCCAGTTCGGGCAATGGCGGTAGCTATCTTCTGGAGCTGGTGAGTGATTTCTTCACACTGGTCAAGTAACTGATCAAGCTGTATTAAAAGAAACCTTAACCAGTATCACCCACAGAGGAATAGGGAGGGTAGTGTGCATGGCCTCATATGAGACATTAAGGAAGGGGACACTCTCCTTGGTACGTAGGTCGGTAATAATCATCACCTGATGGTGGCATTCACACACAGGGGGTGAGGAGACCTCATTCCCCTTCCACTGAATCGGGTTAGAAGAAAACACACAAGCTGTCCCATTCCTTAAGTCATATGTGAGGGTCTCTTGTAACCACTAGCATTCCCACCTATAATGACTGGGGTCATGACTGTAAGTGCATGGCTCATACAAATGGTTACAAGCCAGGCACACCCATCCCTCCAGCCAATTCTCACAATCATCTATGCGATGAGACCTATTCATTAAATCAATTTGGGAACCCTCAAACATGGGGACCCACCGTTGATCTCCAAACAACTGGGGGAATATCTGCATTTCACACCACACGGCAGGCCAGGTCTGATTAATGGCTAATTTAAATTCAACTGTGCAAACTGAGGTATTGCACTGGGTGTACTGAGGGAGGGGTTGCAGCCACCCTTCAAACTGTATCCCCAGGGCCCTTCGCCATTCCAACCCTGAGGATCCTTGTATGACAGCTCTTAAGTTATGATATTGCTAATATGCTTGCAATTGCCATAGCATACACAAGGTGGCATTCTGAAAGGTGGATTGATTCTTCAAGATGCCAGTTATTTCAAGAGCAGTCTGGTTAAACCATTGCCAAAGATGATAGGTACCAACTAAATGTCCCGTTCTACCAAGGCAATAAGGGTCCCCATGAACCTATCAATTTTAGGGCCTGTCCATCAAGTGAGCCTAATTTATTCAACTTATTCATTAAGGTTTCAAGGTCAAAGCTATTGATCAACCCCATGCCTGCTCCAATTCCCCCTAGGATAGTATCGCTTATATCTCTCTTAACTCGCAGTATATGTTCCAACCAGGGGGCACATTCCTTTTATGATTCTTGAAAACCTACCTTGATTATATTGATGGTATACTGAGCATGATGGATGCAAGGTCCTTGCCACACTGTACAACAGGTTGACCTAACCCTGCTATGTTGGGTTTCCAGGTGGGCATGCTAGGTTGGTGCCTAACATCAAGCAATTGAACCCACCATCCCCTTCTTGTTATAATGCTTGTATTATAACAAACCAGGGTGGAGTTTGGAGAAACTTGAGTCATTGGGATTTTACCCCCGGATCCACTATCCCAACTTCCAGATAAGTTTCTCAGGCTCTTCTGAGCCTCTCTTTTTGTCAACCATATTTGCTTGATTGTGGTACATTTAATGGGGGGGGGCCCCAACAGCAAAGGAAAAGTTTACTGTAACCGTCTCATTACAATACAAAGTCCTCCACCCTCTTCCAGGTGATGGTCCTACCTGGCATGAGGTGCTATCAACACTTAGATTTAAAAAGAAACAGAACCACGAATCAGGGGCGCGTGTATAATTGCCAGAAATGTGGTTCCGAGTTGCACCTATCCATCCCCTGTGGTATTGGTAGGTAGCCATGAAGACTGCGTCTCTACAAAGATACAAGCAAGACAAACACACAAAATAGTACCTGACAAAGTTAAAGTGATGCATAGTAAAAACAGGTTTCTTCCAAAGAGGCTCTGCCGTATAGCATGTACCAATTCGATTAATGTTGTCAGTCCAGAGAAGGTGGCCACTAGCCAAGCAGTCCACCCAACAGTGTCTTCAACGTCCCAGTGGCCCATCATCTGGATTGAATGCTAAGGGTTATAAGCCCCTTGCTTTCAGTTGGTCCCTAGGTCTCAAATGGTACCAATTTCCACCCCTAGGTGCTACCCAATTCGTATTACCTTCTCCTTCAGCTATGAGTTCAGCGGGTATAGGATCCTTCCCAGGTTGGGTTACCCACATCCATTGTCCCATAGATTCAGAACTATCCTGATGCCACACCTTTGAAGAACTTGATATCTGACCATTAGCAGACACAAAGGGAGCAGGTAGAAGCAATAGTCGGGCTATTTGATCCCCCTTTTCCCAGGCAAAAGGGGTTTCCCCCTGATTGTGTAGTATGACTTCCACCTCCCCCCAGTAATCTGGATCAATCACACCTCCCTCAGTCACCACCCCTCAAGCCGCAAGCCCCAACCAAGATTGTATTTGCCCAAACCAGCCAGGAGGTAAATCCACAGACCAATTCAAAGGTACTACTGCCTTCTGCTCCACATCCAATGTACCTGCTTCAGGTGCTGCTAAATCCATACCCACTGATCCAACAGTCATGGGGGCAGGAAGAAAAAAAGGTTTATGGTTCTGTATTGGTTTTATGGTTAATGGGAGCATTGTCTCTCCCAATGCTCCTTCCTCCACCCCTTTTTTTTGCATTTATGCATTTTATTTATAGGTGATTGTCTTTTGACAAGTTTTTTATTATTAAGGGTAGCCACTGTTTTAGGCAGTGGAGGGTCGGGCCCAACGTTTTGGTCAGTAATTGCTTCAGTTGACCATTCCATCTCTCAATGAGGCCTGCTGTGGGTGGTATGGCACATGAAGTGTTCAAGCAATGCCAAGTCCAGCTTCCCATTGTTGGGTAAGCAATGCAGTGAAGTGTGTACCTTGATTGGAAGAAATCTCACAGGGTATGCCGTGAATATGGACAAGGTGTGCTTCCAATACACGGATGGTGGATGAGGCATCTGCCTTCCAGACCGGTACAGCAATCCCATATCCAGAGAAAGTGTTGATGGCCATCAAGGCATAGTGATAACAATGTATTGCTGGCAGTGGCCCAATATAGTCAACTTGCCATTTCTCAGTTGGTCCGTGCCCTCTGGGGATATGGCCTGGCCTCTCACTCAAGGGCTTCTGTGCCAACTGACATCATGGACACTGCGCTGCCGCTGATGAGGTTTCACTCTGCGTTATGGGCAAGTCACATGCGACTTCCCAGGCATTGGCCGAGTCCCTTCCCACATGTCCTGATTGCTGGTGTATCCAGTCGGCTAAAGCATTGGTCTGATATGCCAACACTGGCCAGGTCAAAGTATCAGCATGGTTGTTCCATTCATGTTTAGGACTCCTAGTGTTGATGGGTTGGTGGGCGTCCACATGATCAACAAGAATTTTTATTACCTCAGATTTTACGGCTAGTTGTTTCCACAGGTCCTGGCCCCATAAGTCTTTTCCTCTGATTTTTCAGTTCAAGGCCATCCAGGTGCTGGACCATACTGCCAAACCATTTGCCACTGCCCAGGAATCAGTATAGATCCAAACTGCCGGCCTTACCCATTCGGTCTCATAATCTACCACCAGCATAAGAGCTCTCAACTCAGCCCATTGGGAGGAGGCTCCCGTCCCGGTATCTTTGAGTTGGTGACCAGTTACAGGGTTAATGGCAGCCACAGTCCACACATGAGTAGGACCCTCATATTGCACTGAGCTGTCTGTAAACCAGGCAGCCTTCCTTTGGTCAGGTAGCAGATTGTCATAGCGAGGGGCCCATGAGGCAAGTGGGTGGGGCAAGGTTGCAACGGGTAACAAATCCTGTCCACCTTCCACTGGTGCTGGCAGGGTAGTTATTTCTTCATGAAGTTTGCTTATGCCATGGGGGCCGGGCTTTGCGTGCTCTTGTATGTACCATATCCATTTGATAATGGAGGACTCTTGGGCTCTCCCTATTTTGTTGAAGATGGAGTCCTGCATGACCCACTGCATTATGGGAATTTCTGGTCTAATACGAATCTCATGTCCCTCACTTATTTGTTCCGTATTGACCAATGCCCAATAGCACGCCAGCAACTGCTGTTCAAAAAGGGTGTAGTTAGCAGCTGCATCAGGTAATTTCCAAGTCCAAAAGCCTAATGGGTGCTTCTGATGTGTCCCTATAGGAATCTGCCATAAGCTCCATGATGCATGATCCTGATATACTGATACTTCTAATGTAATAGGGTCAGACGATGAATAAGGGCCCAGGGGCAGGGCAGTCTGTAAGCTACCTCCGGCTTAGACAGCTGGGAGACCAGCTCCGGCGGGGAGGACAAACAGTTAGGGGAGGCAGAATAAAGTTGTTTAGAACATAACTCATGCAATATTGCTTCATTCAAAATCAGATGCATCTGCCAACGGACAGTCTGATCGAGCTGTTCCTGCAGACGGGCATTTTGTGTGCTCAGACGTTCAAGCACCGTGAGGAGCAGCCAAGGGATGGTGCATCTAGCACCCCTCTCCCCCTCAGACTTAAGCTCCTTCTCAACCCACCGTTGCACCTTGGCGGGAGTTACAGAGCACTCCTCCTTACTCCAATAAACAGATGGACTCAATTTACAGAGTGCCTTTGCTACTCCATACCACAACCTGGTATCGGGCCAACCCAGCATTCTTCTTTCCGATCCTCTCCCTCTCCCTTCTGCAGCCTCTTAAATAGGCCTGTGCCAAACATCAGGGGAATCCCACTGCTAACACCAATTGTCTTAGAATGAACTACTGGGTTCAGAAGATTCCCCACGCTTGAACAAAGGACGTACTCATGGTTGTTTTCACTCTTGCAGAGCTTTATTTAAGGATACTCATAGAGGCAGGTGACAGAACAGAGAAGAGAGGATGGTCACCTCACATCGGCCTTAGGCGGCAGCTGCCACCCTGCATGGTTCCCCTGGCCCCGTAGTGTCCTGATGGGGGATGTGATAGCCTGTGCCGGGGCTCTGCACAAGTCGGAACTCTTGCCAGAGCTGAGGAACCCATCGTAACTTAAGAATGTACAGTTTATATAGTCTGGAGTAAATAACGTTATCTCAAGCTAGGGATTTGGTTATATCAAGCTAGGAATTTGGGGATGAGTCGTGATCTAACACACCTGATGTTTACCACATTCCACTGTATTACAATATTTTACTATCTAGGTTTGGTCACGCTAACAGAGCAGGAGGCTATGTGCTGCTTCACCAGCCTACTATGGAATCAGTGTGCAGAACTCTTGCTATTAACAAAGCTCTTATTATTACATGGAGGAAACATAAGTGGGGCAAGGCTAACAGCAGTGGCTTGGACCCAGGCTCTGTCTCCAGTAAGCAGGGTCGTGGGGGTGGGGGAACTGCATGACTGCGGGGGTAGGGAGATTGTGTGGACAGGTCTGGGCCTGCTCCTGCTGCCACCTGGGGCTCCCTGCACTGCAAACAGGAACCATACATCATCAGGCTGGGGACATGGGAGCCCAACCCTGGGCCAGTGGTATGCGGCTCCTGCGTACAGTGCTGGGAGCCCAGGTAGCAGGAGGAGTCAACCTGGTCCTGTCCAAAGGTGTGTACCAGTGGACTGAGCTATCTCCAGGTTCTGTGTGCCACTAGCAGGTTGGGGGTTGTTGTGTGGCAGGCCCCCCTCAAAGCTCCACACATACCCCACACCTACCAACCCCACATACCCACCCAGAAACCCTACCTCCCTATGCCCACACCCCCCCCACAAACCTCACGTCCCCACACACCCAAGAAACCCACACACACCACCCCACACCCCTTCTCACCCCCTCTCCTATAAACCCCACTTCCCCCCCACACCTCACACCCTGCATTCCCAGCCACCAGACAGGATGGGACCCACTGGCAGGAGCTGTGGCTGCATCCTGGTTAGTGAAGGGAGCAAGGGGAGCTCTGATTTTTCTATGATAAAAAACCAAAATCAAACACCAAAGCATATAGATATTTAGAATTAATTTTATTATGAATATAGAAGCACTGATAGACTTCCAAACTGCTTTAAAATGGAAAATGTATCAATAAAACTACAAAACTGATCTCTCTCTCTCTCTGTATATGTATATATATAGTGGTGTTTCATTTAATTGTGGAAGAACACAGATTTTTTTGTATTTTAATGCGTGAATTCAGGATTTTTTATCAGAGAATTTGCAATTTTTAAACAGGGAACACCGGGATTCCTGCTAGTGAGGCAAGTGGTGGGACCCAGGAAAAGGAGCCTGCCCGTGGCCAGCAGTGGGGACCCAGCTGGAGGGCAGATGAGGTGGCTGACTTCCTGGCCTGGGCCAGGAGATCACAATTCAAGAGCACATCCAGATGAGCACAGTCATGCAGTATGTGATGTTGCAAACACATTTGCAGTGCCACATACTGCACAGTCTAGTGTTCTCTGCAATGTAAGGGTACACTGCCCATGCGTGTGCTACACTGGGGTTTTTTCCATGGGTTTTTTTGACCCCTACATATAAAGGGGTCAAAAAATATGTGGGGGGGAAAATGGAGCAATGCACAGTCAAACATGTGCTGCTGAAAAGTAGAGCTGGGCTACCTGGAGCCATGCTCTGCTGCCAGCCAGGCCCCGCGTGGAAGAATTGATGTGACTGCAGCCCCAGGAGGCCCCCAGGACCCCAAGTAAAGCTTCTGGGGCCAGCCCAGTGCTGACCCTAGCCTCTCCTACCCCAACCAGGGCAACTTGCCACACACCAAAGCATGTGTTGCATGGGCATTCCCTGGTACAAGTCACCACTACTTGTCCCTGGGGAACTAAATGTCCATGCATGTCTGGACATGCCCCAACAGTTGAAAGTGTGCCACCACAATGAGCACATCTTTCAGGCAATAACTGCCCAGATGGCAGGGCAGGGGCATACTTGGCAGCAACACTGCATGAAGGCCAACTGTGCAGCCACTGCCCACTGGTAGCTGGCCCAGAAGTGCAGGTGGTTCTGCTGCAGTGCCCGTACCAGAGTACAGGTGGCCATGAGGTCCCCATCCAGGTCTGGAGGTGTGCAGACAAGGGGCTGCATGTCTAAGGGGACAGATGTTGTTGCAGGTGGCAATAGGTCACAGCCAGGCAGCAGCCTCTGCTGCCAGACTGCTGTAGCTGGCAGAGGGTGCAGGAGCCACTCTAGGTCAGGGCTGCTGCAGCAGTCTAGCTGGCACAGGGGACTAGTGTCCCCATTTATCAACTGGACAGGCTTCAGAAGCTCCTGTATATTTGTATCTTTTGGTGGACATAGGCCATAAGGCTTACCCAGTTAACTAATATCTCCCACTGTGTGGGGCCAAAGAGTGAAAGATACAACAATTTTTTTCCGGGGGGACAGAAACTAAGGGGGAAAAAACAGGACAGGAGTGATGTGGAGGTATGTAAAAATGTAAAAATAAGGGCTCTGGAGGGGAACACCCACCAGAGCACCTGGGCCACACCCACCGATCCTCAAAGGCATCCAAGGAGCTGGTGGACACTGCCCATTGGTGCTCTGCCTGGAAATGTGCACAGACGAGTGAGAGGAATGTGGCCTCACAATCCCTAGGCACCTTCCTGGCCAGAGCCACCTTCCTGGTCAAGTACAGGGCCTATTTGGCCAGGCCCAGAAGGAGGTTGACCAGGAGGTCCCAGGACTTGGTGGGGCCATGGATGGGGTGCCCAAAAATAAAAAGGTGGGGGGGAGGTAAAATTCATCCAGAACCTCATAAGACCCTGGGGGAAAGTAGCCCTAAGCTGCTCACCAGAGCAGCTTTTTATACTGCTTGTAGCTCCTCCTGGCTTCAGATCTGGGAGGAGCTGGGCAGGGTCAGTTTGCCCCAAGTGGCACAATTTGCCCAACTTCAGCACAAATTTGGGCTGCTGCTATTTGAGCTGCTGCAAATACACATGGCTGCATGTGTAGATGCAGCCATACATGCTGATCTTTGAACCCATAGAAAAAAAACACTATTTTACATATATTGCCCAAACTGAATAGTTCTTAAATTTATATATATATTTGCCTTCATAAACATCTTTTTAGAAAGCCTTCTATAAATATTATGACATAGAGGAGAGAAAATGTATAAATTATAAGAACAATGAAGTTGTTGTCATTTTCTGAAATGAGATAAAATGTTACCCTGAAGACATTTTATCTCATTTTGCAAAAGTTCTAATTTTTTTCATTGACATTTTTGAAGCACAGGCAAAGCAATTTGCTGAGCACTAGCCAAAGTGACTGTCAAACATATGCTTATTATCTGGCCACCTTCTCATCCCTGTCTTCTCTTCTGATTTTGACTGTAAGCTCTTCAGAGCAGAGTGTCTCTCTGATCTGGAGATGGCATAGAAAGAACGTCAGATACATGTAACACAATGCCCCTTGATGAGTCAAAAACACTAGGATTGAACTCAGAATCTCTTCATCTAAATGTATGTGTCTTTATAGCCTGCACTAAAAAGGCCCATTTGTGTTAGTACAAACCCTTAAATCTTCACTGTAAGAGGAAGAAACCACACAGTAAGCTGGGTTACACAGCCTAATAGGTTACCAGTCCAGATTGGGGCCTTTGGGCATTTAAGTAATATAAGTTTTAAGAGCAATAAGACCTGAATTCGATGATCTGAAATACGGTTATGCCACTCATAACAAGTATGTTACCACTCCTAGCAAAGGGAAAGCAATAGAAAAGAGGAACAGAATCTCATGCATTCTGATTTAAAATGATAAGATCAAGGCAAGCAACACTGCATCATCATATTTTATGTATGAAAGACAACTAACGCATTGTTTACCTTATCTTAGTATTGAAGTTGTCATTTAATAAGTGGTTTCTAGAAAGCATTCCTGAAATTTATATCTGCTGTTGACTTATCATCATTTATCTTTCACTTTTAAAAAAAAGCTATTCCATATCCAAGTCCAAATGAGTAATAACAGATTTCAAACAAGTGGAGAAAGGTCATGAACACATATGTAGATTAATTGTAATCCACTGCTCAAAATACATAGTACAGTAAAAGCTGAGTTATCCGGCACCTTACAAGCCGACATGCTCTGTTAACCACCATGTCGACTTGTAAGGGCTTGTAAGGGTAAAGTGAAACTGGACGTGCCCACCGTGGCACTTTCAGTTTCACGGAGCCCCCAGGGCCTGGGGCATAGCAGCCTGCATGGGTCCCCCTCTCCCTGTCTCTCAGGGCCCACAGGAGGGGCAGCAATGCGGCAGGAGGCACGGCAACACAGAGGGAGGGGCGGTGACACCCCAGACACAGTGGCCTAAACAGGTAAAGACAGCTGTTTGGGACACTCATTTATCTGGCAGATTTTGTTATCCAGCACCCCCCCATTCCCTGTGGGTGCCGGATAACAAAGCTTTTACTGTATGACATTCTAGACAGCTCAGCTTCCCCAAATAGAGTTTCATAAATAAAGCTGTAACAGTATGTAAGAGAGATAGGGAGAGGAAGTAAGGCACTCTGAACTGTATTCCACAATCTTGTAAGACACACTGATCTACAGTTGAATTTATAACAAGAACATAATTCCACTAGCTGCAGAGTAGTACTGAACAAGGCTATTTAGATAAAAGAACTAGTCAGAACGTTCACCCAAAAGGCAAACCAAGGAAGAACTGTTTCTTTTCTAAAACTGTGTGTATACATGATATTCTCATGCATAAATTTATTTTTATCATTACTTTGGACGGACAATGGAAGTGTCAAGTTTCTATAGTGTTCAGGAAAGCAGCAGACTTTAGGAGGCTTAGTGAGATAGATGTAGTTCACCCATCACATTCACTGGCAATCAATGTTAATCACAAACTGGGGCATAGTGCTAATTTTTATAACATTCTGCATATTGCATGAGAGTTTTCCTGGAATGCAAGTCACTAGACCCAAAAACCCAGTGGACAGGTGCAATTAATTATGCGGTATCTTATCTTAAATGCTGTATAAATATTCACATAGTTCATTCTGAATTTTAGTTTGTCTAATACACCCAGAGACACAAGTGTAGGCTCCCACATGCATGCTACTAGATGCTCTCAAATTCTGCTACAATTAGCTGAACACGTTTAAAAAATGCCTTTAAAGAACAACGTTGCTTACTTCCTCTTACCATATTGGTCATCTCTGTATTGAGTATAATTATAATGATTGTTCTCCCCTCCCCTTGAACCTTTTCAGAATCCTGGGCTGCATCCAAACGAGGGCCACACACCACACATACAAGCATTCCCCGGGGTCAAAAAAGCTTACGATGAAAAAAGTGGGGTGGCGCATGTGGTGGCAGTGTGCATTGCCCAAAGTTGGAGCCTGGCCGGCCATGTGGCAGCCAGGCTCCCTACTTAAGAAGTGCCACAGCTGCAGCTCCCTGAGGCCCCCAGGACCCCAGGTAAGGATGCTGGGACCAGCACAATTGATGGCCTCAGCCTCCCCTACACCACTTGGGGTAATCTGCCACATGCCAGAGCATGGATGACACTTGTGTTCCCCAGGGACAAGGAGCAGCAGCACAAGGTGTACCACTTCTACTTTTCCATGGGGAAACACACATTTCCATCTGTCTAGATGAAGCCCTAGAGTCAGTTTTTTTACACCTGTTAAGAGTACATTGTAAAGGAGCTGCATTGTAAAGACGTCTGCACCTATAGATTAGCAGGAATAAGTTTTACTCAGCATGCGCTAGTAAAATGCAGGGGAAGTACATGGCAGCATATCTCACTGAACACAAGGATAGCAGATGTCTATTTTGTGTATCATTTTCAGATGTTTAATTCATTTAGCAGTCTTTGTATTTCTTGTCTCTCTCATTTCAAGCATTTTCAGAAAGAATTTACAAAACCTTTAAGTGTCATTACATGAACTGAATGTTGGCTTGATTTTTTGTAACAAATTCAGCAAATCCCTTCATGTCTGCCTTTTTAGCTTCAGAACAGGTACAAAGATAGATGAGCTTGGAGTCTTGGCCCTATCTTATCCAGACACACAGGTGTTTGGGGATGACTGTAGTCTGCCTAGTACTATAATTTTTACTCATCTTAATCATAAACACTCTTTATCATGAACCACTGAATAAATAAAAGGAAATAATATGCCATCTCAAGAGGTGATTGGGCCTGTGAAATAAAAAACTTAGAATTTTAGGAGTACCAGTACTATTGATTGGCCCAGGATCTATCTCTTTTTCTTTGTTAATTAGGAACTTATTATTGCCACCCACAAATGCAGTATGTCTTTCCCTGAAAACGAAACACAAATCATTGTTCTAATGAGTTTCTGATGGCACAGCTTGATTCTACTCCTGGTATGCAATTATCATTAGGCTATATTGAGTTCCACTTGTAATTGTATTTGTCCTATGAGGAAAAACTACACCTGTGGGTAGTACAGTGATCAGAGCTCAAAACATCAATGCTAAATATTAAAGAGTTAATTTTTTTTTAAGTGAAAAAATAAACTGACTCCAGCCTTCAAAATCTACAACCTTCATTACCAACCCACTACTTGGAGAAACCAGTAAAAAATGCTTAACTTTACAAGCCACCAGTATTCTGTGAATTTGGCAAAAACCTGAGGTCTACCACCGGATTAGATGCCAACCTGCTATGTGAACTTGTGGTTTTTTGTCTGTATACTTCAGTTTATAGACTGGCTCAAGACAAATGAATTAGAAATAAATATGAGTGTTTCAGTACTCAGATGAACTTCATCAAGAAGTTGTTGCACTTCTAGTGCCAAGAGTAACTAAATAAACTTCCATAGGACAAATTTTCTAGATAAAACCTTTGGGTACATCATAAAATAAGTATAATGTAACTGACATGAAAAACTTTCTATAGATCAGTTTCTTCCCAGATTGGTTATAAATAAGTAAAACAGTACTGCAGAAGGTAACAGATTAATAGTGGGCACATCTACATGAGATACTTAACAGCAAATTAGCATAGTTTACTGTGAAGTAAGCACATGGGTCTACATATGCTCATACTTATGCACAATAAATTTCCCAAATCCCAAGTAAACTTGCTACCTACAAATTCAAGTAGCAAATTTACTTGGCTTTAGCAACAGCACCATAGCACTCATGTAGACACCTGGTCAGGAGTCAAATCTACTCCCAGTCAGCCATCCACAAGGAGGTGGGAGATAACTCTGCCCCTGGGAGCTGCCTGCTGCCATGGCCAGCTCTGCCACAGGAGCCTGGGCAGGGTCTATGTCCCCCTGCCCTGGCAGCAGGGAGCTCCAAACCCCTTACTCTCAGATGGCGATTGCGGAGCTCTTTGTCATCATCATTGGGGATCAGGGGGCTGAGAGAACCTCATCTCCCAGGAGTGGCTCCACCACCACAGTGCCACTGCTGGGAGATGCTTATCTCCCAGCCTGAGCCCTGCGGTTGCAGAGCTTAGGCTGGAAGACCCTTATCTTGCATCAGTGGCCCTGAGCTGGTGGAGCCGCTGGTGAGAGATAAAGGTCTTCTAGCCCAAGACCCACAATCATGGGGCTCAGGCTGGGAGATAAGCATCGCCCAGCAGTGGCTCCATGGTCATGGAGCTGGCTCTGGGAGTGCCCAGCAGCTGGGGGTGGGAGCTTGTTCCCCACCAGTATGGATTTGGGGGGAAACAGGCTCAGGAGGTTTTTCCCTACCCAGCTCCACCCCAATGGTCTGGGTGATCTCACTGGAGTACTCACAGAGCTGAGTGGGGAACAGGCTCCCCCAGCCACACTCCACAATTGCTCATTGGAGCAGAGGCTGGGAGCTCCCTGCATGGGGACATTTCCCCACCCAGCCTGGAGCTGACTGAGACCTGCCCCTGACTGTGACAGTTCCCAGCCAGCCCCAGGCTATGCAGGGAAGCACATACAGCCTGGAAGTGGCTGGGGAATGTCCTGTTTCTGTTCTGTCTTGTTTCAGGTAGTCCCCAGCCAGAACATGCAGACTTCCCTGTACAGCCCGGGACTGGCCAGAAACTTTCACAGTCAGAGGCAGGTCCCATGTGTCCTGATCAGGTGATCGAAGCACAGGATTTTGAAAAAGCTACAGGGGTGGGGCAGGTCCCAGCCCCCTGCCCTCTGCCATAATCCACTGGAACCTGCTCCTCCCTTGCAGCTCTTTGGAAGCCCTGTGCCCCTAATCAGGGAGCCAAGGCCAGGAGCTCCCTGATGCTGGGTTAGGGGATATTGTCCCCTTCCCAGCAACAGTCAGCCCCCAACCCAGGGCCAGGAGAAAGCTGTCTCCTGGCCCTGCCAGCCTCTGGGCTAGCACCTAGGGGGAGCCTGGAGCTCCATCTGGTGGCCACAGGGGTGCATTTCAGGGCTGCAGGGAACTGGGAGCAAATCTGCTCTGTAATCCTTGCACGTGTAGACATCTACCCAAAAACCCTCACTGTGCAGTAGTTTATTCCATAGTAAATCTAGGCTGGAGTAAATGCACAGGTACATGTGTCCACTATGTCCAAATGACATTAAGACTCATTAGGACATGGGGATTTTTGGGACAACATGCACTTAATTAGCTAAACCTTTCATGACAAAGTAAAAGCTGACCTACATAGAAAGTCATAATCCCAAAATGTATTACCAGTAAATAAACACAAAGTAATCTAAGATAATGGTAAGTGCCTTTTTAACACTGAATTTTAAATTCTGCAGTCAAAAACCTATAACCAGGGTTGCAAAACCTATAACCAGTCTTTTTTTCTGCATAATCATGTTTGTATGACCATATCAAATTTGCAATATTATTGTAAGGAAAAGTCATGCTAGTCTTCTACTTAATAAACTATACTGGTTTGAGTGCCAGCTGAGAGCAGCAGGCAGTTGGAAATTAAAATGTTAGCTCTTGTGGTATAGGAACTGGGATGTTTCTTTCTTCAAGGCAACTGTGGAAAGCAGGAGCCATCTGTGATGAACTGTTTTGGTAAAAATAACTCTCATATACATTTGTCTTTGTTAAATCAAGATTATATTTCTCTACCCTGTGTCTCGGACGGCCAGAGCCGACTCGAGGTGATTTAGAAATTGCTCGTTCGTTAGGGCGGGCTGGTGAATGGAGAGGCAGACAAGGTTTAATGGTTGCAAAAACGTTTACTTACGCTGCTTGTAGTTGCGACGCAGATGGTCCGGTCGTCTGAACAACTATGTGAGTTGTTCCAGCTGGCGAGGCCCAAGCCAGTTAATCCATCCGCAATTTAAGCTGGCGGGAAAAGGGTACGTCTGGGATTGCGCTCGCGACGGGAAGAAGGATCGATAGGTGATCAGTCTATCGATCAGCTAGCAGCAAGTCAGATCTCTTTAGAGGCACTCTGCAGCGTGCTCAAAGTTCTTCGACTTGGGCGGAAGTCGCACGAAATTTTAAACGGCTAGCAAGCCAATTACTAGCCACCACGTAGGAATAATTTAGAACTAGCCAATAGCGGGACACAAATTTGCATTCGAATAGCGGGAACTCTTTGCACCGTGCATTTCTGTGCTGCAAAGAAGAAATGCACCCTGCAAATTGGTGGAACTCTGAGGTTCTTCTGTGCAGCAAAAACCCTCGCTGTGCAAGACGCTCTCATGTGGCAAGAAAATTCCATCGTGCCGAGGCACCAAAATCACTGGGTTGTGACACCCTGCTCTTCTACAACATGTCTTAAACATCCAAGGGCTTCTGAATGTTGACTATAAGGATAAAAGAAAATTAAGCTGCTGTAGATAGATCTCTTGTCTACCCATCTGGGAAAGAATAGTTAATCATACACTGATTCAGGTTCAGATTCCTTTAATCAAATGTCTTCTCAAAAACTAACTTCATTCAAACCAAAATCCCCATAATCCTCTATCCTTTCTAATACCAAGGAAAGGGGGACTAAAAGTGTGCGCCTCATTAGCCTCCACAAAACCACCACTCCTTCCAAACCCTTTTTACCTCTCTTCTGGGAAGTTCTTCAAGACTTCTAGATGGCTCAGGCCCTCATCAGTGGATTCCTCTCACACAACATCCAGCCTTATTGAGAAAAAAATGGTTTCCCCACCCCCCTGATTTTCATCAGTTCTCTAGAAGTTCAACAGCCCTGTTCCAGATACCTATCTCTAAGGCTGGAAACATATGTTGCCTTTGTACCACCATAACAACTTTTATGGTGGCACAAAGCAAAAGAAAATAAATATCCATGCACTTTGTCATATCACAAATGCCTTTGATTGTGGCTGGAACAAAAGGTAGAAATAATTTGTGCTGCTTTTTTCACAGCAGATGGCTATTTGCTTTATGATGGAATAATGCGGTCAGCCCAAAGCTGCCCACACTCTCCAGCTGCCCCGGGAAGGTGCAACCGGGGCTTGAGGATCCCTGTACACCCCAGGAATTCCCACCCCAGGAATTCACCCAGGATTGGTCCCCTCAAGTCCTGAGAACACCTGCCTGACTTTCCCCACTTACAGAGATACATCCCTAGAGAATCCCCAGGATGCATCTCTGTAAGCGGGGAACCCAACCGTTCCCTGCTTACAGACACACTCCCTGAAGATTATTGGGGGCATGTCTCTGTAAATGGGGAATATACTCCTATTTTTCCACATGATCAACAAGATAATGGGCAATGTGAGTTTCATGCAATGGAGTGGACCAACTGTGTTGGGCATCTATTTATGACCTAAGACTACTTAGGACTGTGACTAATACATTCTGGGCGCATCTACATGGGATGTTCATGGCAGAGCTGACAAATTAGCTCCTCAGTAAATTTCTCAGCCCCTATTCGGGCATAGGAAAGTAATACAAGTACTACCCTTCTGCAGAGTGTAAGTACAAGTACTACCTTGATGTAGAGCTATTTTGTGCACAGCAGTGCACATATAGATGCAGACCTGGCTGGCTGGGGCACAAGATTACATTGGTATGGGGGCAGCCTGCCAACTAGCCCCACATGAAAGCACCCCATCTAGCCCCTCTGCAGCACACTGACCCCAGTCAGACCAGCCCCAGGCTGGCAGGCTGACCCCCTGGGGCCCCTGCCAGCCCCCACCCCCCCAACCAGGCTCCATGTGCTGAAAATGAATAAACTCCAAAGCTGATTGCTCCAGAGTTAGTTGCTCCTCAGTGCACATTCAAGCAGTGCACCTGAGAACAAATAGCTGCAGAGCAATAAGCTCCAGAATTTATTCATGTGCACTAACTACACATGTAGATATGCTGTCTGAGTAAGAGAACACGGCATCTTGGGTAAAGTTTTGTACGAGAAGAATGGAAATGTTTTCTTTGTGGAAGGTTATATAAGGTTTATATTAAAAAATGTACTGAAATTCTAGTTTATAGGTGAGTAAAATACTGATACAATAGATGGGCCCGGGAGTCATTTGGGCTAGTGTACAGAACTTGATCTGCCTATTCACAACAACAACAACAACAATCACCAATGACATTCTTTTAAACCTTTTATTAAAAGTACAGAATTGAAGAAAAACAGCATTTGAGATATAAACTGTTAAATAAAGCATTTATTTTAGCAACATTCCTTGTTATCTGTAATAGCAGAGAGGATTTTTTTTAATAAGGACCCCCCACCCCACCACCACCACCATTTGAACATCTATGAGATGGTATCAAAGATGGAAATAACTGTCTTTATGGAGAAAAAGAGAAAATGTTAATTGAGATGGCTGCAGCTGATTTTTAAAAAGTTCAGTACTTCTTTCATAACAAAATAATGCAAATGTAGACAAAAAGAGAAGAGAGAAAAAACAGCAGAAACAAAGTATGTCTTATTGTTACATGCAGCCTCCCAGCTAGTGAAGGATATGTACAGTATCTGGTCTTGTTAGCTACTCCAAAATCTGGAAAACTTGAAACAACATCAGGTTGTTTAGCATATTGCTTTTGACTGCTTTCTGATCACTGAAGACTGCAGTCTTGGCCAGATTTTTTTTTAACAGAAAGAGAAGAGAGTGCAAGTATGAGGGAAAAGGAAGAGAGGTGAAAGATGAAGGATGGGGAAGGAAAGGAGGAGGAAGGGAATTGGTGACAAAAGGATCTCAATTCACATTACAGGTGTTATGCAGAACGTAGCCAAATCCAGTTATGCACTTCTGGGGAAGAGAAAGGGGGTGTCTTTTGGGTCCCTCTGTCAGAATCTGTTCTGGACACCTTTCTGTACCAGGAAAAGTCCAACTGTGTCATTGGATGTCAGGAAATATTGGCAGTGCCAGCCATTATGGGGAGACACACTCCTTTCACTCTGTCCCTTTTGGTCAAATTACAGACCAAAAATAGGGGAATATGTAAAATAATTCATTCTCATTTTTTATTTTTTTTTACCAGTTAGGTTTATTTTCTATCATACTAATATTGGCTGGATTATTAGGAGAAAAATGGACCACAAACCTGAATCTCAAATTGGAATATGTAGAAAACTAGGAGTCTGGATTTATTCCACACTATATGCTCCACAGTTTACCATGTACCATTTATTTCTATTATATTCATTTTGATATAAATACTATTTCTTTAGTAGGCTTTTCAAAAGCTTTCTTCAAACTGTATTTTTACTAGATTTCTTAGTTCTGGGATACTAGATCATGCAGTTCCATCTATTGTGATTTATTGGATTCTATTATAGTCTTCCACTTGTTCTTTGCAAATGTCATGAAGAAGGAAATCAAAGTATTGTACTTTGTCTAGAAGCATAACCAAGTCTGCTTTACTAGAAAAAAAATCCCATTCATTGAGATCCTGTTCTTATTGGATGCTGTGGTTCTAAAATAAATTCTAAAGGAATATTTATACATCGTATGCTAAAAGCCATCTTTCCTGTGTTTTTATTTGTGAAATTTATACAGGAAGTAAAAAACCATGTATATAATTGTAAAAAAAGGCAATTTGCATGAGCATGCTTTTAGATATCTTATTACCAGGTACAAAAGTACAAGCAAACTTTTCTAAATAAGTTCAAATGTAGGAGCATCTAAAAAAATCCAAACGGTTATGTGGAGAATGCCATTATGAGTATGACATTCCAAATGCATTTGCCAATATTCATTTGGAATAGTGACAAATCATGTCATTCTGAAACATGAAATCAATTGGCCAAATCTTAGCTCAGTTTGTATACAGTCTGATCCAACAGTGATCAGACTGTATACAGAAAACAGTCAAAATGTATATCCCAGTTCAATAAAGCTTGTTTGCTTTTACCTCATCAGGATGCAATAGGCAATGATTTTACCTCATCAGGATGCAATATAAACTTATTGCTTATTTCTTTATGATTCTACAGTACTGGCTCTTGTAGTGGAAAAAAAAGTATATTTATTTAAGATGTACAGGCCATTCTGAGAAATAATTTATCTGTTGAATATAGTAGTTTAGAAAGAAAGTTTTTTTAATCTAATAGTTTATACTGTAGCCCAGGGTTATAACATTTATTTTGTTCTCATTACTAATCTTTGAATTCTTGGAGACTTTAAGGCTAGGGACAGACATTACACACAAACCAGTTTAAGTGATCAAAAACTGGTTTCAACCTGTAACAGAACAGATGTTCAGTGCACGTAAACCAGTTTGAAAATGGCTGAAACCAGTTTGAGATAAACCTGATTGAACGTAGTATCAGACTTAACTGATTTGGTTCAAACTGGTTTATGCAACGTCTGTCCCAGACCCTTTGCTGGTTTAAGATAAATCAGACTCCCCCAGCATCCTGGCTTGCTCTCTGGGCTGGGCAGGGCTTTCAAGGGGAGCTCTTGAGCAGAGCTAGCCCCTCCCCTCTGCTCCCTGGCTGCAGCTCCACCAGGGACTGCAGGCTGCTCAGCCCCCTCCCCCTCACCATTCCCTGCTTAACATGAATTCCCCCCTCCCCTGTGCCTTGCTGAGGAAGTGTCTGTGTATTAGCTAACAGACCATATGCTGGCTACGATCCGTACTAAATCAACAGGTAAAATCAATAGGTAGGTGGTAATGTCCCTCTGTTGTTTTCTTAATGGGGTGATAAACACTGAATTCAGGATGATAAACACTTTTATCAGTTCCCTGCTGGGCTAATTGGACTGTCCTGCTGGGGCTTGGCTATGCCTCCCCCTCAACTTAGTACTATACAAGGGAAGGAAGGGTTGCTCTAGCACCCACTATATTCTAGTCTGAACCACTGCAGGCATGTGCCTGCATTTGTGAGATGTCTGCCCAGTTACAAACTGGTTTAACCTAGCTAAGTTAAACTAACCTACAAAGATTGAATCAATTCAGGCTCAAGGCCTGAATTTTGAATGTCTATCCCTAGCCTAAGTGTTTTCAACGTTGGTGCTTCACCATTATCTATTTCTAAATTGAACTGCAGGCAGTACTTTTCAGATTAGCCGAGCTCAAGATTTTATTGTGGGCCTCTATTTCTTACCTTAATGATTAACTCATTTTTTTTCCCTACTGTCATCTACCAAAATAACTTTCTTTTCCATGTTTGAGTCAGATTTTAGTTTCTTTGAGCTAACTAAGGCTAAAAGTATGTAATTTTGTTTTTCTGTTGTTGCTATCCTCCATGCTGGGAGTATATAATCACCCTGAAATTGGTTTTGCTGCCAATAAGAACACTGGGAGTCTCATTTATGAATCTTATTGTCATTCCAGCAGTTATCTTCTATTAATTATTCTTATTCTTTGAAAACAAGCACACACACAGAACTGTTTCTTCAGAGGGTGCCTATATTCTTTTTACTTCCATTTGTCTTCATCAGCATGCTATTGCACAGAAGTTTAAATGTTATCATGCATTTTAAAAAGTGGTCTTTAGTGCTTGGCAAGTACAGTGACGGGGTCAGAAACAGAAAGCATGCTCCTCCTCTCCCAAACAAGACAGGCAAATTGTAACTTTAAGTTGATAAGAGAAATGTAATTCCTACTGGCTCAATCAGAAATATGTTCTCTTCCAAATCACCTGATTAAGATTCTGCAGTTGACCTGAGTGCCCTGAGAACAATATGCTTCTGCTGCAGCACTGCAACAAAATACAAATCTCAGTGCATCCAGCCACCAGATGATGGATTGTGTTAAGTCCTCTGCCATTTAGACCTCAGTTGGCTGATATAATAGGCACCACTAAAAAATAAACTAATTATGTCACTTGTAAACTATTCCTCTTTTGATGCTGTCTAATGGATTCCTAAGAATTATATACATCTAGGTATGAACATTCATAAAAGGATTGTGCCAGGCAACATCATAGATTTCACAGACATTAGGTCTGGAAGGGACCTCGGAAGATCTTGAGTCCAGCTGCCTGCCCCAGGGGCAGGAAGTCAGATGGGGTCAAAGGATCCCAGCAAGATAAACATCCAAATGTCTCTTAAAGGAGTCCAGAGTAGGTGCTTGCACCACCTCTGAAGGCAGTCTGTTCCAGGCTTTGGGGGCTTGGAAAGTAAAGAAGTTCTTCCTTATGTTCAGCCTGAAATGGTCTTGGAGGAGTTTGTAACCATTTGACCTATAATGGTATAACTGTTTTGTAACTGGTAATAACCATTTTGTACCTGGTAATAAGACATCTTACCATTTGTCAGGACCCGGACACTGAAATGAGCACACATGTGCACCAGTGCTTGTGTGCCCTTGACTCCCCTGGCCCCACCAGGCAGAGCAACGACAAGCCAGCAGCAGCAGTAAGGTAAGCCAGGCAGGGAGGGGGAAGGGAGAGCTGAGCTGGGCCAGCTGTAGGGAATTGGGAAGGGGTTTTCCTCCCCTCCCATCCCTACTTAGACGTGCTGGGTGGGAGCTGAGCTCCTGAGCTGGGCAAACAGTCCAGGCAAACAGGCGCGCTCTTCAAGGGTGCACCAGAGTTTATACAGGAGCTCACTCAGGGGGGAGAGTAGGAGGGGCCTGAGACTCTACGCATTGGAGTCAACAGCTTTGGACACAATCATCAAAATTGTCAGGTGAGTGCACATGAGGAGTCTTTAATGGGGGTGGTGACTTGGACCACAGCCAGGGACCCTGCCCTGATGCTGCCTCCTGGCTGGGGCTCCACTGAGGCCTCCATCCAGATGGAGCCATCGGATGGGTCAGTGGCACCCAGGCCCCCTGCCTGCAGGGGTTCCCTGGCGGGCCCTTGAGGAGCTAGGGGCAGCAGGGGGCTGGGACTCCCCTCACCTGTCCTACATGTGCCCAGATTGAGGCCCTGGAGGGGCAGGTGAGGGAACTCCAGGCAGAGGTGAGCAAGCTGTGGTATATCAAGGCAATTGAGGATGAGATTGGTGTATCAAGGCAATTGAGGATGAGATTGATTGCTACTTCTATTCTCTGCAGGTTCACATGCCTGGAGGGAAGGAGTCACAGGAAGAAGTTGATGTGGCTGGATGGCAGACAGTCACCTCAGGGGCTAGACATTGCAAGGCCAAGGCGACTCTCTCAGTGCAGGTGGAGAACAGATATGAAGCCCTGGCATCACTGGCAGAGAACACAGCTGTGGAGGCCACTCCCACAGCCATCACCAAGCAAGCTAAAAGAGAACCGTGCAGCTGGAGAAGACGTTGGGTCATTGTGGTGGGTGACTCCTTCCTAAGAGGAACAGAGGAAGCCATTTGCCACCCAGATCCCATAGTACAAGGGGTATGCTGCCTGCTCAGAGCCCAGATTTGAGACAACACAACAAGGATTCCAGACCTGATTAGGCCCTCTCACTACTATCCCATGGTCCTCATCCATGTAGGAATGAATGATGCAGCCTGGAGTAGTCCAGGTGGGGTCATGAGTGACTACATGGTGCTGGGAGCCAGGCTTAGAGGTTTGGGGGCACAGGTGGTCTTCTCATCCAACCTACCAGTCAGCGGTCAAGGACAGCACCACAGCAATTACAGTAGAGAGGCTAACTCACAGCTTTGGAGCTGATGCCATCTTGCAAGGTTTGGATTCCCTGACCACGACCTGCACTTCCAGGATAAGGCCTTGTTCAGATGAGATGGGCTACATCTCTCTCCCAGGTGTAAGAGTCTCTTCTCTTACAGGTTGGCTGATCTCCCACACCGGGCTTTAAACTAGGTTTGTAAGGGGACGGGGATGTTGATGACAGGGAGAGGCCAAGAATGACAAACCTCCAGCCAGGTGCTGAAACAATCCAGGTAAGTACCAACAGCCACACCAAGCATCAGAATGTGGAAGTAGCAAGGGCACCTATTGGGGGGCTGTAACAGGTCGCCCTCCCCAGCACCATCTTCCCTGTTAATCCGTGCCTTATGTGGGGCACCCTTTGAGTCTTCTTTGGAGTTCTTATGTCCCGCCTTCTACTCGCCTGCCATGTCTTGATGGAAATTATTGTTGATGTTCTTGCGAGCGGGAGACTGCCTATTGTATTTTGTATGTTGGGGTCTTTCGCCTACACGGGCCGGACCCCTGTCTTTCTCTAGCTAGGCCTCCCCGTCCAAAACCCACCAAACAGGGTTTGACTCTAGCCTTTTCCTGTGTTGGGCCTTGTTACAATTTGGCCCCCTGGTCCTCCTCAGGCTCTCTGCAGTCCTGTCTTGCACTGCACCTCACTGGTGCTCAGGCTTTCTGTGTCCCTGTCACACTGTGCACCTCACTGGTGCTTGGGCTCTGCGCCTTCACTGGCGCTCTGGCTCTCTGCAGCCCTGTTTCACTCTGTGCCTCACTGGCGCTTGGGCTCTCCACAGCCCTGTCTGACATTGCACCTCACTGGCGCTCGGGCTCTCTGCAGCCCTGTCTCACACTGCACCTCCCTGGCACCTGGGCTGTCCACAGCCCTGCAAAGTGCTGCACCCTCCCTGGCACCTGGGCTGTCCACCACCCTGCAAAATGCTGTGCCCTCTCTGGTGCCTGGGTTGGTGCACCTCCAAATGCTGCGCCCTCTCTGGCGCTGGGGTCCCCATGCTGCCAGGGGTCCCCTATGAGGACTCCTCCTTCCCCTAATAGCCTCACCCAAGCCACCAGTGTTATTCAATAATCAAAAAAAAAGGAAAAATAAAACTGCCACCAACCAATATAATGAAGCAAAGCAGCAGGTCAGCTTACATTCACAGGGTTCGTGCTTCAGCTCCCTACCATTGCCTACAGTCCTTGTTGTGGTGTGGCTACCGTCCCTCCAAAGCTTCCGTAGTTCCCGCCTTTGGACTGCTCACCCAGCTTCTGTGTGGAGCTCTCAGAGGCACTCCTTCCCCTTTGGCTGCTGTCCCCCTTACTGCTGTTCTGCCCAGGGTTTTTATAGTCTTGCCCCTTCCGGTCAGCTGACTAGCTGGCCAGGTTCAGCATTTAACCCTTTCCTTACCAGCACTTCGTGCACAGAAAGTTCTGGCCTTAATGGGGCGGACCTGCTTTCTGGTGACAGGGATAGGGTTCCCTGTTACACCCCCCCTCTTCTCTTTTGTTTGGGGTCTTCCCATCCCCTCTGAACCCTTTTCCTCTTCATATTGTCTAGATAAAAAATCAGCACTTACATTCTTAGTCCCTGGATGATGTTCCACCTCAAAGTAGTATGGTTGGAGACTGAGGTCCATCTCATCAGCCTAGAGTTATCAGTCTTCATGCTCTGAAGCCATCGCAGTGGGGAGTGGTCTATAATTAATGTAAATTTCCGACCTAACAGATAATATCGAAGTGTCTCTATGGCCCATTTAATCACCAAAATTCCTTTTCTATTGTTGCATAATTCCTTTCCGGAGGGTGTAACTTTCTACTAATGTATGCTATTGGATGTTCCTCTCCTTCCTCCATTTGGACTAACACGGCCCCAATAGCCCAGTTGGAGTCATCTGTCAGTACCATAAATGGTTTGTTGAAGTCTGGCTTATATAGTAGTGGCTGCGTATACAGTGCCTCCTTCACATTTTGCAATGCTGCTTCTGCTTCTGGTGTCCATCTCACTTTGGTTGGAGCCACTGCCTTTAACATTTTGCTTAAAGGCACCACTAGGTCTGCAAAATGAGGGATGAATTTCCTGTAATAATTTGCCATTCCCAAAAAGACCCTCACTTGTCTCTGTTCATGGAGTTTGATAATTCTTTATTGCCTCTACCTTGTCCAACAGTGGTCGTACCTTTCCACTTCGTACCTGGTACCCAAGGTACCGTGTTTCTTCTTTTCCAATCGTACACTTCTTTGGGTTGGTGGTTACCCCTGCCTTCCTTAAGTCCTGCAATACCACCCACAGTGCTGTTAAATGTCCTGGCCAATCTGTGGTATACACAATAATGTCATCTATATACGCCTCAGCATAACCCCCATGTGGAGTCAGGACTCTGTCCATTAGCCACTGAAATGTCACAGCAGCCCCTTGCAATCTGAATGGCATGTGTCAGAAATGGAATAGGCCCCATGATGTGGCAAAGGCTGTCTTTTCTTGGTCCTCAGGTGCTAAGTGGACCTGCCAGTAGCCTTTTGTTAGATCCAACTTGGAGATATAGCTAGCTTGCCCTATATTCTCCACCATTTTGTCCACCCTCGGCATTGGATAAGCATCAGATTTGGCCACCGCATTTACCTTTTGGAAGTCAATACAGAGCCTAATTTTTTTTCCATCTGGTTTCAGCACGGCCACAATGGGACTGCACCACTTGCTTTGGGACTCTTGTATTATGCCTTTCTTTAACATCATCCCAAATTCCTCCTTTATCTGACCTTGTAGTTGTTGTGGGATTCGCCTCCAGTTCTCGCGGATCACTTGGACTGGAGGGGTCCTTATTCGATACATCACGCCCCGTACCTCCCCGGGGACTTCTTGGAACACATCTCCATATTCCCACACTAGTTCCCTTGCCTGCCATCTCTGCTCTTCTGAGAGTCAGGAAGCCACTTCCCTCTCCCTCAGGGAGGGTCCTAGTTTGGGTTCATCGAGTTGGAGGGCCAAGTACAGGCACTCTCTTTCTTGCCATGGCTTCAGCATGTTAATGTGGTATATATGTTTTTTCTTTTGCTTATCTGGTTGATATACCTCATAACCTACAGGCCCTAGTTGGCATGTTATTTCATAATGGCCTTGCCATTGCACTAGTAACTTGCTCTCCTGATCTGGTAAGAGAACCAGTACATGGTCTCCTAATTCGAACTTCCTTTCTCAAGCTCCTCAATTGTAATGGATTGCTTGCCACTCTTGGGACTCCCTCAGATTTCCTAAAGCCTCCTTCTGGACTAATTCCAGGCGTTCTCTAAGTTGTATCACATATTGAACCAGGTTCCGGTCTTTACTTCATTGTTCTTCCCAGCTTTCTTTAACCAAATCAAGAATTCCTCTTGCTTGCTGTCTGTATAACTGTTCAAAGGGGGAAAATCCTGTTGAGGCTTGGGGTGCCTCTCTTATCGCACACAACAAGGGTAGCAACATCTGATCCCACTTCTGGGGGCTCTCTACCACAAACTTCTTCATCATCTGTTTCAGGGTCCTGTTAAATTGCTCCACTGGTCCATCAGTTTGGGGGTGGTATACTGTGGTCTTTAGGTGTTTAATGCCCAGTGTTTTGCTCACTCTCTCGAACACATGAGATGTAAAGTTTGTCCCTGGGTCCGTCAACAATTCTTTAGGGAGACCCACTCTGGAGAATATTTTTAATAACTCTTCTGTCACCTTGGGTGTAGGCACCGTCCATGTAGGTACAGGTTCTGGATACCTTGTTGCATAGTACAGGAGGACCAAAACAAATTGTTGGCTAAAGGGGAAAGGAAAGTTGCTGAGTCCAACGGTTCCCCCTACTCTTTTCTTTTTTCTTCTCCCTTCACACTCCCTTCCTTCTTCCTTACTTTTGGATTTCCCTCGTGTGTGTTCCCAGTCTGCCGGTGTGGATCCCTTGCCTTATTCTTCATTACATTTCTTTTCCCTACTTAGCGTAGGCTTGCTCATTCTTCTTGTGCTGGGTCTTATGCCCAGAGGTTCCGACCAGGATGTGTGGATGGCACAAAGACACGGCGGTGACTAGCGGTGTCCATTAGGACCACCAGGGTATCAGAAGAGACATCTTCAGAGGCATAACACCCAGAGATCTGCTCTGGGTCCAGTTGGAGCCTAGGAAGATCATCCAAAGATAAGAAAACATAGGAATCAGAGCTGGGGGGCAACAAAGGCACCAGTCACAGGGCTCAAGTGCCTATACACTAGTGCTAGGAGCATGGGGAGCAAGCAGGATGAACTAGCACTCCTACTTCCAGAAAACACCTACGATTTAGTAGGGCTAACAGAAACCTGGTGGGATCCTTCCCATGACTGGGCGGTACATATTGAGGGTTATAAGCTGTACAGAAAAGATAGAGTGGGGAAGAGAGGGGGAGGGGTGGCGCTCTATGTCAATGAGCGATATACATCGAGCCTTATCAAAACGGAATTGGAGGAGGAGAAAGTAGAAGGATTGTGGGTTAGGTTACATGGAGGTCAAGGAGAAAGAGATTTGGTGGTAGGGGTCTTCTACAGAAACCCACACCAAGGGGAAGAACTAGATTTAGGGCTCCTGAGGCAGCTCTCAGAGACCATAAAAACTAGGGAGGCAGTAGTCACAGGGGACCTAAACTACCCAGACATCTGCTGGGAGATGCAGACAGCAAAGTCCCACTATTCACGCACGTTCCTATCCTGTGTACAGGACCTCCATCTGACACAAGAGATACATGGTCCCACTAGGGGGAATGCCTTACTGGACCTGGTATTGGCAATGGGGGATGACATGGTAGGAGACCTAGAGATCATTGGGATAACTGGGGGACAGTGATCACCAAATAATAGAATTC
>NW_005842002.1:1828917-1831799 GCF_000455745.1 Alligator sinensis
GGAGGGCAGGGAACAACTACAAGCAGACCTGGACAGGTTGGACAAGTGGGCGGAAAACAACAGAATGCAATTCAACAAGGAGAAATACAAAGTGCTGCACCTAGGGAGGAAAAATGTCCAGCATACCTACAGCCTAGGAAATGACTTGCTTGGTGGCATGAAAGTGGAAAGAGATCTTGGAGTCCTAGTGGACTCCAAGATGAACATGAGTCAGCAGTGTGACGAAGTCATCAGAAAAGCTAATGGCACTTTATCATGCATCAGCAGATGCACGACAAACAGAACCAAGGAGGTGATAATTCCCCTCTATCGGGTGCTGGTCAGACCGCATTTGGAGTACTGCATGCAATTTTGGGCACCGCACTTCAAGAGGGATGTGGATAACCTGGAGAGGGTCCAGAGAAGGGCCACTCATATGGTTAAGGGCTTGCAGGCCAAGCCCTATGAGGAGAGACTAGGGCACCTGGACCTCTTCAGCCTCCACAAGAGAAGGTTGAGAGGCGACCTTGTGGCTGCCTATAAGTTCATCACGGGGGCACAGAAGGGAATTGGTGAGGCTTTACTCACCAAGGCGCCCCTGGGTGTTACAAGAAATAATGGCCATAAGCTAGCAGACAGCAGGTTTAAACTGGACATTAGGAAGATCTTCTTCACAGTTAGAGTGGCCAAAGTCTGGAATGGGCTCCCAAGGGAGGTGGTGCTCTCCCCTACCCTGGGGGTCTTCAAGAGGAGGTTAGATAGGCATCTAGCTGGGGTCATCTAAACCCAGCCCTCTTTCCTGCCTATGCAGGGGGTCGGACCTCTTTCCTGCCTGTGCAGGGGGTCGAGCTCGATGATCTATTGAGATCCCTTCTGACCCTAACATCTATGAATCTATGAATCTGAGGCAAGCATCACCAGGGGGCAAACAGTACAAAGATCTTGAGGATGTGACAACTCTGGAGTTTATCCTCAATGGGAGCCCCCTCCACTGAAGATCTATCTGAAGTCATGGCAGGAGAGTTTGGGGGTCTCTTCAGAAGTGATCGAGGACCTCCTCTGGATTCACACAAAGTTACTTGGTCTCCAAAACCACGCGTTCAGGCCAAGGCAGCATGGGAGCGGATCACTTAATGGAGATGGGTACAGCTTCCAAGGGAGGTGGTGCTGTCCCCTTTCTTGGAGATATTTAAAAGGAGATTGGACAGACATCTGGTTGGGATCATCTGACCCCAGCAGTCATTCCTGCCCAGGACAGGGGGTCAGACTCAATGATCTAATAGGTCCCTTCCGACCCTAACATCTATGAAACTATAAAAATATGACCTTGTCATCCCTTGGGCACTCTGGTGAACAGAGCCCCAGATACTGATGTCCACCCCTTATATACTTATAGGCAGCCACCAGGTCCCCACTGAGCCTGCACTTTTCCAGGCTGAGAGTCCCATGGCTCTCAGTCTCTCATCATAAGGCCTGTTCTCCTGCCCTCTGATCATGTGCGTGGCTCTCCTCTGGACTCTCTCAAGCTTCTCCACATACTTTTTAAATTGTGGAGCCCAGAATTGTATCCAGTACTCCAGGTGCAGCCTCACGAAGGCCGCGTACAGCAGGAGGCTGACATCCTGGAATTTGCTTGAGCACCATCTATGGATGCAAGCCAGAGTTTTCCTCACTGTGCCCATCTCCATTCTATTATCCACTCCTATGCAGCTTTAGCACGTGCGCCTGGTTTTGGGCACGATGGGACCTCATACAATCCTGGAAGTGCCCCTCGGTCTCTTCAGGGAAAACCCCAAAATTCACCTGCCATGACTTCGGATGGATCTTCAGTGGTGGGGACTCCCATTGAGAGGACTTCCAGAGTTGTCACATCTCCTGCCAGATGTACATGGGGCTCCACCTCCCCTACAACCCTTCCATATGCAACCCCTCGAGACGAGTCTCAAGATCTTTGTGTGGCTTGCCTTCTGGTGATGTCAATTCTGGATCTTCACGTTCCTTATGCTTTCATTAGTCCAACCTTCTTATCATCTTAACCCAGGTGTTGCAGGGCACTTAGGTGCCCTGCTCCTAAGGAGGGGAAACTGCTAGAGAAAGAGCCCTAGTGATGAGTACCTCTGAACTTTTCACTAGTTTTTTTCCTAGGAACAGCTTTGTATGTTTTGAAAAAGTATTTTATCTAACCAAGGGCATAGAGTAGGTTGTTTAGGCTGGGGGAGATCGCTTGTTGCTTAGTTGCTAATTGCTGGCCTTGCTAGAAGTCAAAACTGTATCAACAAGGTCCTGGGGAAGGTTGGAAGGGGGGTTACTTGGGGGTGGAGTTGGAAAAGTGGGGTTACTTGCTGGGCTTGCTACACATTTCATCACATCAGCAAGTTTAACCTGTTACGTAGCTATATAAGGCTGATGCCCACTGGGGTGGGGTGTGTTTGCTTTGTGAACGATTGCCAAGCACCACTTTCTGTGCAGAAATAAAGATTAAGTTGGATCCTCCACCCCTGTGTGTTTATTGGCACAAGTGCACTGGGCACGAACTCACTGTCCTTTGGGGACAACAATTTCTGGCGACCCAGATGGGACCCTAGCTGACTGCCTTGCCCGGTCCACCTCTTCGGCTCCGGCAACAACTGTGGACGGCGCGAGGGCCAGGCGCCATTGACCTTATTCATCGGAGGTCTGACCGTCTCTTGGTTGCCTGACAGAGTCGTGGAGGGGCACAACGGTGCAACGCTCAAAGGACCAACTTAATCAGGTGGGGTGAGGGAGGTTTCAACGGACTGGTGAGTACTTCTTTCCATATTTTGGGCAGGTTGGGAAAGAGATGGCTTTGAAAATTCCGACTGCGTAGACGCCCTAGGCGAGTGAGATCGGGTGGCAGCCCCGTGAACTCCCTTTAATCAGTT
>NW_005842002.1:1834994-1836051 GCF_000455745.1 Alligator sinensis
CAGCTACCGCTATGCTGGTAAAGGAATCTAAGAAACTTACTTTAGGACAACCAATGACTGTGTATACCCCACATTCAGTGCTGACGGTGATGAATGCAAAGGGGGGAACCTGGCTTTCCCCTGGACAAATGGCTAAGTACCAGGTGACTCTCCTGGATCAAGGAGACATCCAGTTGCAAAACTCTAGTACCCTGAACCCAGCTACGTTGATGCCATTGGAACAGGACAAAGGATTACAGCATGATTGCATTGAAACTATTGAGAGTGTGTATGCTAGCCGGCCGGATCTTAAAGATGCCCCACTACCTAATGCAGACCCTGAATTCTACACAGATGGAAGCAGCTTCATGGACAATGGAACCCGAAAAGCAGGATACGCCATGGTTACATCATGGGATACCGTGGAAGCAAACGCCTTGCCTCCAAATACCTTTGCACAGAGAGCTGAGCTTATTGCGCTGACCCTAGCTCTCCATTTGGCAAAAGGAAAGATGGCCACTATATACACAGATTCGAAGTACACCTTTGGAGTCTTACACGCCCACGGAGCTATATGGAGAGAGAGAAGACTCTGAACGGCAAGTAAAAGCCCAGTAAAGCATGGAACAGAGATCGTATTAAATG
Source organism: Alligator sinensis (assembly GCF_000455745.1). NCBI lineage: Eukaryota > Metazoa > Chordata > Crocodylia > Alligatoridae > Alligator > Alligator sinensis. Next base: position 1,835,619 of record NW_005842002.1, read on the forward strand.
TCACTCATTTTTGTTTGGCAGGCGGAACATCGGTTGATGATATTTTCACGTCATGCCTTATAGGGGTGCCCACTGCAATGGAAGCACTCCGGAATCAGACTTGGTTCGCATCTGGGGAAATAGGAGGTCCAATCAATTACACTAACAACCCCATGTGGGGAACCATTACCACAGAAAGAAACACTAGTACCTTTGAAATAGATTTGTTGACAGTCACCTCCCCTGATAACACCAGCTGTGCCAATTTTGTGAACTGTACCCAAGCTTGCAAAAGCCTAAAAAAAAAAACCAAAAAATGAAAATTTTAAATTGTTCAGACGTGGCTAATATATCTTGCAACTACGGTCATGTTATATTACCCCGGGGGTGGTTCCTCCTTTGTGGGAAGACTGCCTATTCATATATCCCAGCCAATGCCACAGGAGGCCCTTGT
>NW_005842002.1:1836649-1852003 GCF_000455745.1 Alligator sinensis
CCATCGATGACAGTTTTCACTAAGGCTACAGGGTTTGCATGCAGAACGGGTGCGCCTGCGTCGGCGGGGAGGGCAGAACATAGTTCCAGCGGAATGTTGTACGGAGGCGGTTCCTCGGGCGGGGCCGATGGGGTTTCTCTAACGTTGGGGTTTCCCGCCCAGGACTCTTTGGCCACGTCCTCTTCTTTACCCGCGGTGCCATCTTTAAGCGGTGGCTCGGGCTGTGCGGCACTCTGCTGCACGGCCGTTCTAGTCAGCATATCTATTATGCTGGCTTGGTTCGCTGCGTGTCATAGCAAGGTGGTCACTGAGCAAAACAGGATATTAATCATTTTTCCCTTATTCCATTTTGCCCTGTCCACCCTGTGGCATCCCGTCCATCGGTCTCAAGACTCTCACGGAGTGCCATTAGAATTTCATCTTCGGCGCCTCCGGGATTGAGATCGGGGCATTTGAATTTATCGGGAGGGATTTCGCAGCCGCTCCCCTCTTTTAGGTACTGGATGCACTTAGCATACTCTTTTGCGGGAGTACGGTCATCTGTGCCTGTGGGCTTGACGCGGCTAAGTAACGCCTCTGGTTTTTTGTCGGGCAGGTGGTAAAGAACCGCGGGACTGGAAAGGAGGCATCCTAAGGCTGTGGGGCTGAGGCCAGACACGACCCATTCTTTAAGCGGCTCCTCGCTGCCCTCAGTCGGGCGGATGGAAACAGCCTCCCATCTTTCCATCCTGCCCAGCTTGATGATACGCCACATGGGCCCGTAAATCATCGGCGTTCGTGGTCGGGGGCCGGTGATGTTTTCCCCATGGGCAATGCCTGATTAACTCATCAACATCTCCTTCATTCCCCCTTTGCCCCAGGGATCCTGTTCGTGACGCCATGTTCAACCTGATAATGGGTGGTTGGACCCAGACTATGCGAGCAGGCCGGGGACAAAAGGGTTTCGGGGCCTTATTCCTCCCTCTTCTGTCTCTCCTTCCGTCGACAGAAAAACACCAAGGAGGCGGTGAGATAAGTAAATGCTTTACTCACAGTTTAGGCAGAAAAAAAAGCTTCTTAACAGCTGTTTCACCATTAAACTCGCTGGTGACTCGAGAGCTCTAAACACATTCGGATGGTATACCCAGCTGTGATGGGGGCGTCCGGGGGGAAGGGATTTCGTGGACGCAGGATCCTGGAAAGGGTGATCAGGCCTCTCCAAACTGATGCGTGGATCCATCCCTTCTTTTGGTGTGCTCGCCTTTTTAAACGGGCTGCATCCCCCCGCCCCCTGCCAATCAGCGCGGGCCGGGGCCGCCGCTGTCAGGCCGCGCCCACTACTTCCCCCACGCCATGAGCACGACTTGCTCCTACGTTTGGCGTTTGGTCATTTTTCTTTCTTTTCTTTATCACAAGGGTGACATTACAGAGAAGGCTTGAGAGAAGGGCGGCATTACAGATAAGGCCCTGAGAGAGGGTGTGGAAAGAGAGAGTGACCATGGAGGAAGGAGCTCTCTCATGGTAGGGATGGAGGATTTCCCAGTAGGCTTGAGCGCTGTTATGGCTGGGCGGCTTCTGTTTAAGTTATAGCCGATGGGCTTGCATTTTGTGTTGCTGTTTATCACCGGTGGTTTGGGTGAGGCTATTAGGGGTTGGAGGAGGCCTCATAGGGGACTCACACTGGTGTGAGGACCCAAGCACCAGTGAGGGCACAGCATTCAGGGTGCATAGACCCCAGCCCCAGAGAGGGGCAGTTGAGAAGCCCCAGAGAAGGGGCATTGCTGAGAAGCCCCACTGTGGGCGTGGTGAACCCCGGAGAAGGGGGTAGCATTACGGTGAACCCTGGAGAAGGCGGCAGCATTACTGAGGAGGCCCCGAGAGGGGGCAGCATTGTAGAAGAGCCCTGAGAGGGGGCGGCATTGTAGAAGAACCCCGAGAGGAGGGCGGCTTTACTGAGAAGGCCCTAAGAGAAGGGCGGCATTACAGAGAAGGCCCTGAGAGAAGGGCTGTTCAACCTGATAATGGGTGGTTGGACCCAGACTATGCGAGCAGGCCGGGGACAAAAGGGTTTCGGGGCCTTATTCCTCCCTCTTCTGTCTCTCCTTCCGTCGACAGAAAAACACCAAGGAGGCGGTGAGATAAGTAAATGCTTTACTCACAGTTTAGGCAGAAAAAAAAGCTTCTTAACAGCTGTTTCACCATTAAACTCGCTGGTGACTCGAGAGCTCTAAACACATTCGGATGGTATACCCAGCTGTGATGGGGGCGTCCGGGGGGAAGGGATTTCGTGGACGCAGGATCCTGGAAAGGGTGATCAGGCCTCTCCAAACTGATGCGTGGATCCATCCCTTCTTTTGGTGTGCTCGCCTTTTTAAACGGGCTGCATCCCCCCGCCCCCTGCCAATCAGCGCGGGCCGGGGCCGCCGCTGTCAGGCCGCGCCCACTACTTCCCCCACGCCATGAGCACGACTTGCTCCTACGTTTGGCGTTTGGTCATTTTTCTTTCTTTTCTTTATCACAAGGGTGACATTACAGAGAAGGCTTGAGAGAAGGGCGGCATTACAGATAAGGCCCTGAGAGAGGGTGTGGAAAGAGAGAGAGAGAGACAGGGCTGCCAAGAGCCCGAGTGCCAGAGAGGGAGTGGAGACAGAGAGAGACCGAACAATGTCTATTCCAGCTGTGAGGCTTGGGGCGTGGTGAAAGCAGTGGTTGGATCCATGCATAGCCCATAAGGCTAGGGTGTCCTGAACCACCTGTTTGCAGGACAAGACCCACGAGTGGTCCGGGAGTCCATGGGGCCAGAGGTTACAGCGGACCGTGTCTAAGAAGACATAAGGCAGCCTCCCTAATATATTGGAACGTCAAAGACATGGCAGGAGAGAATCTGAGGGTGCCCTTGGACCAACTTGGCATGGGAAGGGGACCTTGAGGAGATCACGGCCCTCCTGCAGGACCCTGCCATGACACCAGGGTTTCTGGATGTCCCGCCTTGCCCCAGCTGGGGTCTTGCACAGCTCTTCACTGAGCCACCTTGGGTTGCATGCTCCTGTGCTGCTCGCCGCTGGTGTAAGACATCTCCTCTGATTCTGCTGGTGCTGACACCAGCCTCTGCATTGGGTCTTTCTGCTTCTTCCAGTGCTAGATGCACTCAGTGTGGGGGATCCTCGCTGCTCCTCTCACTCCCAGCATCCCCGCCCACTCCCACTCGGTGCTGGCTTTTGAATCCCCCGGGCAGCATCTCCCACTGACATCACCTGGCTCCAGCTGTAGATAAGCACAGCTAATGAACCATGCAGATCTTTCTTTTGTCTCCTCAGATTGTCAGTATCCTAAAAGGGGTAAGTTTTCTTCTTTTATGGGGTTTTTCTTTTGGGGTTGTGTTCCCCTTGTCCCGGGTTCCCCGGTGGATGGGGCTCCTTGTTCCCTCATGCTTGTACCCCTGTGACACTCACTTTACCAGCTGTGACATTGCATTGGTGGCTCATATTCATCTTATGGTCAATCATGACCCCCAAGTCCCTTTCAGCCACAGTGCTACCGAGCATAGTGCTGCCGATCCTATAAGCATGCTGGTTTTTTTTCCCCTAAGATGGAGTACCTTGCATTTTTCAGTGTTGAACACGATCAGGTTTACATCCGCCCATTTCTTGAGCCTATCTAGGTCAGCCTGAATCACCATCCTGTCATCAGTTGTGGATGCTTTACCCCAAAGTTTGGTGTCATTGGTGAAATTGGCCAGTCCACATCTGATACTAATGTCCATATCATTAATAAAGAAGTTACAGAGTATAGGCCCAAGGATGGAGCCTTGAGACCCCTTTGGTCACAGCACACCACGATGATTTACTTCCACCGACTACCATGAACAAGTGGGGCAAGCAGTTCTCCAGAGACAGCCTGACTGAAGAAATGGAAATAATCATGTTCTTTGTGGGAGTGGTAGCTATAATTGGAGAAGAGAATAGATAAAATTCAGGCACATTAAGCTGGAACTAGCATAGTAGGCTGTACATTAGGTGGGTCTTACGCTTAACTTGGAGGTTGGGAAGGGATGCTTATTCACAATTTTGAGGGAACTAGCAGTATTCCTGCTTTTTTAATCCATGCGGCCACCATAGCAACATAAATAACATTTTCTGAAAGAGATATGCATTTGAAAACACCCATAATGCTTCTGGTTCCTCTTCTGAGTACCTCTGCTGGCCTGTCAGGTACCCGGCTCTTGCTCCTGGCTGCCTGTGTGGGCCCCAGGTGTTTCATGCACTCCTGAGCCTAGGGGATTGTGGCTTATGGCAAATTCCAATCTACAACACTTAGGGTGCCTTCAAGTCTATTTTGTGGATCCTCCAGGTCGACTCAAAAAAGAGCAGAGGGGGTTTGGCAGGCAGCCATTCTTTCATGGCAGCAGGAACACCCCTGAGGTGCATCTATCTCCCAGCCCTCCTGCCCTCCTCTGGATCAAACAATTTTCAAGGCTGGGGCCTCAGAGGCATGCCTGAGTTTACCTCTGGGCAGGCGATAGACAATGTTCTCCTTCCCTCCCTGCCTCCAAGAAAGAGGGAGGCAGGGAGAACAGAGGACTGGTGGATATTGGGCATCCTCACACCTGAGAGAAGCCTACAGCCATTCAAGTTAGTAAGGCCAAAGGAAAATCTTCCTGCTGGGAATAGATCTATATTTCTTGTGGAACATCCAGGGGTTTTTTTTAGAAGAAATGCCTTGAATAACTGTACACTCTCCTTTTTTTGCTGGGAAAAAAGGCTTTTCTCCTGGCACCTGTTGGCAACCAGTACCAAAGATTCTAACAATTATCCATTTGAGGTCCTTGTTAAAAGAAGACAAAAAGAAAGACAAAGATAGAAAAGGGAAGAAATTAGAATGGGAAAGGAAAAGGAGACAAAAATGATAGAAGCAACACAAGGCTCAGATTCCAGGTGGTAAAGACTTAGCTGAAGCCAGTGGAGGTGGTGATGTCATCTGGTCCCTATCTATCTCAGTTTCATAGTTTCATAGTTGGTAGGGTCAGAAGGGACCTGAGCAGGTCATCAAGTCTGACCCCCTGCCATGGCAGGAAAAAGTACTGGGGTCAAATGACCCAAGCAAGGTGTTCGTCTAACCTCCTCTTAAAGACCCCCAGGGTAGGAGCCAGCACCACTTCACTTGGAAGTTGGTTCCAGATCCTAGCCACCCTGACTGTGAAGTAGCGCCTCCTGATGTCTAGTCTAAATCTACCCTCTGCCAGCTTGTGACCATTATTTCTAGTCACTCCTGGTAGTGCTCGGGGGGAACAGGGACTCCCCAATACCTGCTGGTCCCCCCTGACTAGTTTGTAACAGGCCACTAGATCCCCCCTCAGCCTTCTATTGAGGAGGCTGAACAGGTTCAGGTCCCTTCGCCTCTCCTCATAGGGTCTGCCCTGCTGCCCCCTGATCATGTGGGTGGCCCTCCTCTGGACCCTCTCAATGCTGTCCACATCCCTCCTGAAGTGCGGCACCCAGAACAGTACTCCAACTGTGACCTGACCAGTGCCGCATAGAGGAGGAAGATCACCTCCTTGGACCTGCTTGAGATGCATCTGTGGATGCATGACAAAGTGTGATTGGCCTTCCTGACCGCGTCCCCACACTGTTGGCCCATGTTCATTTTGGCATCAGTAATGATTCCAAGATCCTTTTCTGCCTCTGCACTGACAAGAAGGGAGTTCTCCAGCCTGTAGGTATGCTGCTGGTTCTTCCTTCCCAGGTGCAGCACCTTGCACTTGTCAGTGTTGAAACCCATCCTGTTCTCATCTGCCCACCCCTGTAACCTGTCTAGGTCTGATTGCAGCCTATTCCTCCCTTCTAGCATGCCCACATCTCCCCACATCTTAGTGTTGTCTGCAAATTTGAACAGGGTGCTTTTTAATCCCTCGTCTAAGTCGCTGATGAAGATGTTGAACAGCGTGGGTCTGAGGACCGAGCCCTGGGGGACCCCACTGCCCACATCCCTCCAGGTCGAAAATGACCCATCCACCACCACTCTCTGGGTGCGGCCCTCCAGCCAGTTAGTGACCCATTTGACTGTGTAGGTGTCGATGCCACAGTCCCCTAGGTTTTTTATAAGAATGGGGTGAGAGACAGTGTAGAAAGCCTTCCTGAAGTCCAGAAAGACTACGTCCACTGCTACCCCTGCATCTTAGGATTTTGTAACCTGGTCAGAGAAGGCCACCAGGTTGTTGGTCTGATAGGACCTGCCTCTAATGAACCCATGTTGGTTGCCCCTAAGCATAACCTCCCCTGCTGGCCTCTTGTGGACGTGCGTCAGGATAATTCTCTCAAAAACCTTACCTAGGATCGAAGTAAGACTAACTGGCCTATAGTTTCCTGGGTCCTCCTTCCTCCCTTTTTTGAAAATGGGGACCACATTGGCCCTTTTTTCAGTCCTCTGGCACCACACCAGAGCACCACAAGTGCTCATAAAGCTGTGCCAGGGGTCCTGCAATGACCTCTGCTAATTCCCTCAGCACTCTGGGGTGGAGGTCGTCAGGACCAGCTGATTTAAATATGTCCAGTCCCTCCAGAAGTTCCATGACTAGATCCTGACTGACCCTAGGCCTGGGTGCACCTCCCCTGTGGCCTGAGGGGGTCCCAGCAGATGGACTGATCTGGTCTCTGCTCAGGAAAATGGAGGCAAAGAAATCATTAAATAGGTTAGCCTTGTCATCTGGTGCAACAACCAGATTTCCTAGCATGTCTTGCAGAGGCCCCATGTTACCCAGTACCTTCTTTTTGCCCCCTATGTATTTAAAAAAAGACTTCTTGTTGTCCTTAATCCGGGTAGCTAGTCCCAGTTCCATCTCCGCCTTGTCCTTCCTGACTGCCCTCCTGCAGCCCCGAGCAACCAAGGTATAGTCCTCCCTGGTGATGGCCTCTCCCTTCCATTGGGTGTACACCTCCCTTTTAGCTAGGAGATGTTCCTGTATCCTTTTGGTGAGCCACAGGGACTTTTGCGCCCTCTTGCCCCCTTTGATCCTTGTTGGGATTATCTCCCTTTGGGCTTGGAGGATCATCTCCTTAAGGAATGACCACTCTTCTTGGACACCTGACTCCCCCCCCCCCCCCGGGACCTCAGTACTTCCCCAACTATTATTCTTACCTCATTGAAATCCACCCTCCTGAAGTCCAGGGCTGCTGCCTTACTGCAGGCTTTTGCCACTTTGCGCTAGATGGTGAATTCCAGCAGGCAATGATCGCTGTTGCCCAGGTGGTCGAGCACCCGCAGACCCCTCACCAAGTCGTTGCCTGTGGCCAGCACCAGATCCAACAAGGTGTCTCCCCTGGTGGGGCTATGCACCTCCTGAGTTAGATGGAGGTCCTGTATCTTGGCTAGGAACCTATGTGAGCGGTCAGACCTGGCTGACTGCTCTTCCCAGCAGAAGTCTGGAAAGTTCAGGTCACCTGTGATGAACACGTCCTTTGACCTAACTACCTCCGTGAGCTGACTTAAGAATTCCCGGTCTAGCTCTTCCCCTTGGTTGGGTGGTCTGTAGTAGACCCCCACCGTTAAGTCCCTTTCCCCTCAACTCCCTTGAATTCTAACCCAGAGCTCTACAGTTTGATTCTGATCTCTTGAGATTTCAGGGATGAAGTCCCAATTGTGTCTCAACAGATCCTGGAGGTCCTGTTGATAGTAGTGGATGTAATGGTAAAACTCATTCCTTTTAGGCTACCCATCCTCTTAGTATCAAATGAAACAATGATGGGCAGAATAGTCCATCATCTTGTTATTTTGTTAATCAATTAGACCTAATTTCTGGCACTGTATTTCCATTCATTGATTTACTCCTTGTTTACCAGGAACAATCTTAGTATGTTGTCGGTTGGTATCATTGGGCCTAATTCAGTCTATCCTGAACTTTGCTGACTTTAATAAACAATTTTGTGTGTCCATTAATTGTTTTCAATTGGTTTATGGCCAGACTTCTTTAAGGAACAGTTCTCTAGTGAACAAACAAAGAAATAACCAAGGAGGGAATTATGTTAGGCTAATACTCTGTCACATGAGAATCACAGTTGGCAGGGAAGTGACAGTATTAGTCAAATTTAAAAGGAGCTAAGTTTTAGGAAAATAAAATAAATTTCTGTATGTAATTAGATATTGAACATACTGGAAATATTTTTTTTAAAAGCTTGGAAGTGGTCCATTTGCATTTTATTTTATTTTATTTTACACTTTAATCTGCTTTTTTGGCTGAGAAGCCTTTAAAAAGGATTCCTTATTGTTTTCACCACTACAGTCAGAGTTTTTATGAAGTGACCATTTTTAATGCAGGCAAATCACTTTGAGGGAGATTTAATCTACCTAAGTATCTTAGGAACTAGCTTTGGGTTCTGGCTGAAATGTAAAGACCCCTTATCTTTCTGAAATGGTTTTCTTGAGATTCTATAGCCTGAATTCCCTTTATCCCTCATGCACCAACTGTACCTCAAAAGACCTCAAAGACATTTTGTCCCTGAGTAGAAATTCCTATTTTAAATAGTCTAACCTACTTAGATACCTTTGTTTTGCTCCTGGTCATAATGCAACCAAATGTAACATGATGTAAATGTCAGCTTGTGTTGCTGCTTTAAACAAATGATAGCTTTTGGGGTGGGCTAGGAATTAGGAGTGGTAAACAAATTAGAAGTGATATCAGCAGATCTCTGCATTCAGGTTGATCCACAATCTAGCTTTTTCATTCTACTGTCTTCTAAACTGAAGCAATTCTGTTTTCATTTTTTAAATATTACTAACAAACATTATCAAGGAAGTGTGGTTGTGACTTTGAAACAGTGAACAATAAATCTCATGGAAGAAGGTATCCTGAAATAAAGAGATGACACCTTAACAGATCCTTCCAAGGACAATTGGAAACAATGTTGCCTGAAAGATTACCTAAACAAGGTAAAAAGAATTCTTTCTTGCCAGGAAATATGCAAGCAGTTATTGAATTCTATTGGAACATTTAGGTAACAATATATTGTCACCTATAGTTTTAGTTTTTATAACTATAGTTATAGTTTTTGAACATTAAGACAAACAGTTTATGCAAATTAGGAGTATGAATAAGTAAGATAAACTGATCTGACCAATAGAGCTTACTGACTCTATATCTAGAATAGCCTCTAAATTTGGATTTGATGGTAGCATCTAAAATGTATTGCTCATTGATTTCAGTGGCAACCAAAGCTCTATCTATATGCAGCAGCAGCCAGAATAAGTAATGCAACTGCTTGCCTTCTTACAAGCTGGAGTAACCAGAGTAACATTTGAGTCAAGGGGTGATGCATAGGGGGTGCACATGCACCCCCTGAGTGTGGTGGTGCATCCACTACAACAAGGCGCCGCCACCCCGCCCCCTACCAGTGACACCACCAGTGGTGTTGGCGGAAGTTCAGTGATCCCCGCTGGCCGCCGCTGATGCTGCCGGCAGTGTCACTACCTCCCCTGCCGACTGCTGGCGGTGTCTGTGGGAACTCCCACTTGCTGTCACCACATTCCCATCACCATTGCTGCACTCCTGCCACCGCCATGCCCCACCCACAGTTGCCAAAGGCACGTGTCATTCATGTTTGGGTGCAAATTTAATATCTAAAGGTACCCCACCTCTCTGAACAGCTAACCTGTTAAAATGACAGCTGGAAAAAACAAACCACTCTCCTCCCCTACTCCAGAGTTCTCAATCAGAGCTATAGGAAGATTACTGTAGCCAGAGACAAGTAGTGAGGAATACTAATATCTGTGTTGATGGTGGTAATTGTATCAGGAAGGAGAATAGAGCAAGTTTAAACATCAAAATGCCCCAGTTCAAACATTAAAAAACATATATCATGTATTCAAGTATTAAGTTTTAAACCACCATGACATTTCTTAAAGTAGATTTCAGATGTAGCTGATCTGCTAAATTCTCCTAGAATATTCAATGGGGATGAAGCAGGCCCTTCTGCTACTTTACTAACAGAAATACAGGGCACAAAGAACAGAACATTCTACTATAGTTAGAAAATGAAAAGTAAACTTGGTGCAACAAATTCATGAGATACGTATGTTAGACATACACTTTATTTCCGTAGGCACTAAATATTTCACCCATCTAGAAAAGAACCAACCAATTCCCATACCATAACATATAGGACTTACAGTGAGGATAAATGGGTCTTAATATGTCAGCATCACATATATCAAAGTAGTAGGAGCACCAACTCAGAAAATCTGGTCTGAAGAACAAAACATTAGCATCACCACATTATGATGATGATGCCATATGGTAATAGTGTTTCATGTTCTACAGCAATGTCCTCACACCATGGTCCACATGAGGGAAAATTCCACAAGTTTTAAATTCTTACTTTTTAATTCTTCTATATTTTTATTCTTAGAGCTGTGGAAATAGGCTACAAATATTAGGATTTTCTCATTACTATTGCTGACAACCCTACTCTAAAATAATAATTTGCAGATTTTCAGAATTTTTTGCCTCATAAAGCACTACGTTGTGCCTCCTGCCACAGCCCAGAGAAAGGGATGCTGTATAAACCACTCCATACCATGTGTAGCCTTGGGAAGCACTATTAAGACACTTCTCTAAATTGCAGGTTATTCAAGGGAGGAGAGCGCAACAAAATTATGAACTGCTACTATTGCTAAGGACTAGGAGCAATGCAGCACAAGCACAATCACAAGCACAAGCTCTGCCCATCTCTAACAAATTTAATAGTAGTTCTTGCACCCTTCTCTAGATACGATGCTCATAAGCAAGTCCAGATCAGGCTAGGCTTCACTAATGTCAATGCTAGCTACTAGCAGGACTGAATTAATGCATTAGCAAATTAGACACATGCCTAGGGCCCTGAGGTGCAGGGGGCCCCGGTCTTTCCCTCCATAGCAGCAGCAGCGCAAATGGCCCCTTCCACCTCCCTTCACTTCACTTCCCTTCCCTTCTCCTCCCCTCCACTGGCCTTGCCACCATGATGGCTACTTCATAGCAGTGGCTACAAGCCCTGCTCCCCACAAGCAGCAGCACTGGGGTGGGGAGGGGGGTCTTGACCAGCCCAGGACCCACAAGTTTGTATGTCTAGGGCCCACTAAAGGGTTAATTGAGCTCTGGCTACTAGAAGACCCTTTGAATTAGAAATTTACTTGCTAAGAAGATTTTTTCTTATCAGGATTTCTTAAAATTGCCTAGCCAATGAGTAGTCTCAATTGTAAATAAAAATGACCCCTACATTAATGGACTTTTTGTGAACTTTTTTTCCTTCCTAATGTTTTGAAAATTCAGATCAGTAAAAGAACTATAACTTGAATATTTACCTAAAGCTTCAGGTCACTTCATTCAGCAAGCAAATACATATGCAAGATTTTGTGAGATTCCCCACATTTCCTGGTTCCATCAGGGAAAGAAATGTTACAGAATAACTTTTTTCACAAGATGTTGTTACAACTTTTGTTCTCATGAATGACTCATGCCCCTGGTGCCTGGTGGGGCACAGCAGCGGTGGGAGTATTGTGGTGGTAAACAGGGGAGCTCCCACAGATGCCGCCAGTGCAGGCAGTGGGGGGGGAGGGGGGCAAGTGCTGACCAGGGGTTGGCAAGGGTTGGCAACCAGCCACAGTGGCTGCTGGCAGTGTTGGCAGTGGCTAGCAGGGATTGTGGACCACCCACAGATGCTGCTGGCGGTGTCAGCAGTGGGGGCGGTGAGCAGAGACCACCCACAGGTGCCACTGACAGTATCAGTGGTGCCTTTTTGTAGGGGGTGCACCGCCACGGTCAGGGGGTGCACATGTACCCCTACACATTGCCCCATTTGTTCTTAATCCAGGATCTGCATCTTCAAAAACATTTTAAATTATTGACATGCTCAAAAAAGATTGCACAAAGATTTGGCTCAGTTCATCAAATTCAAGTTCAAGAATTAGCCCAGGTCTCTCAACCAGTTATTCTTGTAATTCACTCAAGTCAAGGACCTGTTATGCCAATTGAGGGTTTAATATATATTATGCTCAGTGCCTTCGTATTTTTAACTAATGCTACAATTCTATGATCTTATCTATAAATGGTGATCAAAATTAGTAGCTATAAATACCCCTAGCAGGGATAGATCTGACATCACAGTGCCCCAGGGATTACTCAGTCAGGCAAGCTACTTAAGGCCACAGACAGATATTCAGTCCCCCTCTTTAACTCATGGCACTTTACATAAAGTGCCACGAGTTAGAGCACAGTCCCACCCCCCTCCCCCAAGCAAACAGATTTTCACATGTTTTGGGTCGGGGAGTGATTAAGTCTGACTGTACAGGCCCTTCTGGCAAGCAGGATTGAGCCTGCCTGCTCTGCACCTCCCTAGGTCTTGGGCCGTCAGCAGGGAGGGAGGGGGAAAGAGAGAGGGAGTAGCTGCCATGTGGACTGTGGATCCATATTCTCCATTATTTTTAGGAATCTGCTCTGCAAAATGGTGTAGAGAGCAGTGTACAATATTTCTCACCTCCTTTGGAACACTTTGCACTCAAAGATACAAAGGAGAAGCTGTCTCTAAAGTTGTCCTAGAATGCAAGACCCCTGGCCTAGAAGGGGGCTCCTCATGCCCTCTGAATCCATGCAGATAGGGCAAAGTATATATAAACCATTCCTTATTTGTATTCCAATAGCACTCACATCCTGTCCACACACATAAGCCCTGTTCCCTATAGAGGTGACATCTAAAGCAAGCCATATTTGCAATGCATGAGTGTGTCTGATGGGAAGGGGAGGAGGTCACCTGATCCCATATTGGCAAGTCCCTCCACCCACATAAAACCTCACAGAAGTCAGTACAACTCTTTGCAGGGGTCTGCTTCATGGTTTTCAGTGTAAGATCAGGGCCAAATGCTGTACAATTATATATCATTACCCTGTGCAGGGCAGTAACAGATGACAAGGTCTCATCTATCAACCTCCCACTGGAGGAGAAATTAATGATGCAGCTTCTTGGCATATTTTTAATGCACTTTGTTTATTTATATATCTACACCAGCTCTGCAACAGAGGTGATCACAATCAATGAGGAAGAAATTCTCTATTTCAGGGAGCTCAGGCAAATACTAGTGCCTAGACTGCTGGGAGCAACTCTGCCCAGCCCCGAACATTGACTGTCACAGAGATTAAAGGCAGAGCAGACATAATCCTGCTGCTTGCAATAGTACATTTCCTCCACAATTTTTTCCCTTCCTCCCAAAAACATACTTATAGCACAAACCTAATGATGCTGCATTTCTTAAAAGACTAAAAGTTACTCACATGCTAAGACAATGAACTTGTAGGTAAGTAACAGCACTATCTAGTAACCTCTGATTAACAATACTGCATAGATTTAAATAAAACAATTAATCATAAAATGAACATAATTTTAACCATCATAGTAGCCTATTTCCTTTTTGCATTAGGGAAACAAAGTCCTGAAAAATCTTGGAAATTGGGAAAAAAAAGAGGTAATTAGGGTTCAATTTAGGAACGGTGTCCTATGCATAGGGAGCAGTATAGAAAAAAAGGTGTAAAAACAATTTTAAGTGATGTAGACAAGCGCATGTTCAAGATTCATTATAACTTTGTGTCCAAAAGTCTTCTTAGCCTCTCAGGCTTAATTTTGACTGTTATAAAAGGTGTATTTTCTCTGACAGATGTTAACTATTCTTTGGTAAAATCCAAGTAGAGGTATAGCATTACAGTTTTACCATGAGGCCAACAATAAATGTTGCCCTCACTCAGTACCTAATTAAAAACAATTGGGTATTGTCTCAACTCAGATTTTTCAGAGGGGTATCCAACCTATTAAAAAAGAACATCACTTTATTGCAATGAAGATGATCCAAAACTTGGAACTGTAAAAATATAGGTAGAAATGATAACTTTGAATATACTGAGTCTAAAGTTCATCAGTTAAACATCTTCTCTTTCTTTCTTCCTACCCTGTAGATATAAACCAGATTAGGAGTTTATTGTTTGTGATGACCTGATATGTGAAAGCTGATTTGAAATGAGTTCTGAAAATGGTTTGTTCTGCAGTCCTCCTCATCTCTTCTGTGAGTTTCATAGTCCAGCATTTTTTAAAGTCTTGTATTCTGCTCACATGAGAAGTCCCCCATTGCCTGACAGTTTGTTTACTTCAGTGGAGCACTGCTGTTCTGGAAGGAAACATGATCTCTAGGACCAATTCTTTAATGAGCTTTGAACATTAGAATTGAAACTAATAACTGGTTTCTATTTACTGGGGAAAGAATACCAAGAATGGAATATTAGGAAAAGATTCAAAAAATTGTTTTGCATGGTGATGCATTCATGGTGATTTATATTACTATGTAAATAGGGTGCAGTGTTGTGTATCAGTTAATGGTTTTCTAGGCTGTGTCCATCCGTTCCTAAGTACAATGGTTTAGAAAACTAAGTTTATCCTTAAGTTCTTCTAGAACGGCATTTCTTAGGGAAGGGTTTTCCCCATAGACTTCATCAGAAAACTCTTGGCGTGGGAAAGCAGGATTTTATTTCTTTCTTTATTTCAGATAATTTCATACATGGTTCAGAAAAAGGAATGGTTTTGTATCATGCTCTTCAGACTGCCAACCAACTGGGGAAGGCAGTATGTGAGATAGAAAAAAACAGTACAAAATGAATCATGCAGAAACTGAAAGTGCTGTCAAGTGTACTCTTTAAGGGCAGGTATGTCAAAACTCCCTAAGTAGTTAGCAGAACATGCATACCTTCAGACACCCAGTTCCCACTGATTTTCAAAAGAGGCAGGAAACCAATTCTTTTGGTAGTTTTTTGTTTAATCCTGTCTTTTTTTGTAGTAGCTAGTTATGTTTTTCCCAGTACACATGTGTTGAAATGCATGTATGCATTAATCATTTCAGCGCCGGAAACCCTCCCAAGACCACTTCTTTTACAGTATTTTCAAATAAATACTCACTAACTTTTAGTGGAAACAGCAGCCAAAAGGAAGACAGTGATTAACAAATGTTCAAGTGTGAAGTTAAATGTTTTATACTTAGATCATATTAAGGGCACTTAAAATATGAGGCTTCTTGCAGATGTTAAAAAAAGGTGCTTTACTTTAAACTCAGCATGCTCTTGCACTGGGCCTAGCGCATACCCAGAAGAGGCAGTGCCTTAGTTGGACCTGGCTTGCCTGACATCTGTATAGATTGGGTGCTTTAGTGGGGCTTTTATTTAATAGCTGATTGACTCAGCTTTAGATAAAAGTGCCAAACAGCTCCACTGAAATGCCCAATCCATACAGATGCTGGGGAGCTGGGTCAAAGTCATGTACTGCTTCGTCCAGTAAAGTCCTTTTTTTTTTTTTTTTTTTTTGGGGGGGGGGGGGGGGG
>NW_005842002.1:1852023-1882314 GCF_000455745.1 Alligator sinensis
GTGGTTAGTACATCTGCAAGTAGCCTGAGTGTCCAGACTTTAAGGTTAGGTACAGACATTCAAAAATCCCAAGACAGAATTGATTCAAGTTACATGGTTTTCTGTAAGCAGCATAATTTAGATTGGTAATGAAAAGAATGTACATTCACCCTTTGGAGGGCAGGGGCAAATCTTAGACTGGGTTCTGCCATTTTAAAACCAATCTATATGTGCTGAACTTCTGTTTTGTTATGAATGTAAACTGGTTTTCTGTGCTGAACTTCTGTTCTGTAATGGGTATAGCCTAGTTTCTGATCACTTGTACCGGTAAAAGTGTAATGTTTGTACCTGACCTAAAATTTGTTCACTCCTGTTAAGTGTCCTCTGAGCATCTCAAAATTATGCAATTTCATGTGAGGGTTAACTTTGGGCATTGCTGCCTAGCTTACGTTGGGGTAATTTCAATCTGCTCGTTTTATCTCCATGGAGCAATCTGCAGTCCTCTGTCTCCCAGGATGCACCACTCCCAGCACCTATCTCCCCCTCGTGCAGGGATAGAGCCTAGGTGTCCTGGGTCCTAGCTACACCCCTGGTCTCCAGCCCTCTAGTGGCAAGTCAGAGCTGTGAAGACATGAAATGGCTTTAATTTTTAATATGTGACTGCTCACAGCACATACTAACTTTAACACTGTTTAACTGTCCCCACATTTTGTATGGTCTAAGTATAACATGTAACTTCACCCTAAATAGCAGTAGATTAAGAGGAAATTCAGTCACTTTAACAACAACACATTGTACTAAGTTCTTCGGACCCAGAAAACAGAGAAGTAGTGCGGTGTTCCTACTTCTGTATGCACTATTTGTGACAACATTATTAGAAGGTGGTTTTGGTGTAGAGTTATAAAGGCAGCAGAAAGGTTTCAAGGGCAGTACATTTCCAACAAAGTAAATGTCTTACAGTAGGAGACTTGAAAAGCTCTGTTTCTTTATCAAAAAGATCAGATCACTCAATTATACTAGGTACCTTTACAGGGAGAAGATTTGGGGTATTAAAAGGCTCATTAATCAAATGGAGGATGATTGAATCTTCCATCCAATGCTGATTGTTAAGCCAGACACATTAAAATAGAAAATAAAATAGATTGTTAACAGTGATAGTGATTAACAGCTGGAACAAACTACCAAGGAAGTTGGGGATTCTCCATCTTCTGATATCTTCAGATCAAGCCTGGATCTGTGCAATTATGTGTGTGCTTAATACACAGGTATCTATGTGAAAATGTAAAATTCTGTAACATTTTTGTGGTTTGTTTCACCCCATAACTATAAACTCTGTGAATGCTTATAAGGACACTATGCACATGTTCATTTCTACCTGAAGAAATTACTTCCTGTAGAAAAATAATCCTAAAGCTGGACCATACAGACATTCCTCCAGCCCCATGAGTGAAGACCCTCACAGGCAGGCTCTCCAGCAAGAGGGCACTAGAGGGCTGCTACTTAGGCCACCTCTACCCTTAGGGGAGCCCATAACTTGACAGCCTGCCCTCTCACCTGTCTGGGAAGGAGGCAGGTTGCCAATAGGCAGTTGGCAGCTGCTGAAATGTAGCAGTTGCCAGAGACAGCTGGGAGAATGCCTCTCACTCCCATCCCACCAATCAGCTGACAGACAGGATAGGAAGTCTCCTATGGTGGGAATCCTTGTAGGTCATACCCACAGGAGAAAATCTCTGCTTTCTGCAATCTTCTTCATGCTCAGCACTCTGAAAGCCTTGCATCAGGAGCCCAGCAGCCTGCCTCATCCTGTGCTGCTTCAAGTTACCCAAAGCAGTGCGAAGAAGGGCAAGGTATTTTGCCATGGCTACAAGGCTTCAAGTTGGCTGCTGCCGCACAGCAGTCTGCCTTGCCCCAGTCCACTGAAGGTCAGCTGGGCAGCAAGGTGAAACTGGCAAAGCTGGGAATTAGACTTGGGGAGAGCCTCTGGCTCTTCTTGCTTTTAAATCACCACCTTCACCACCAGTCTGAGGGGCAAAGGGAAGCTGGAGGGCAGGGAGCTAGGATAGGGAGGTTTTCCCCAAGTGTAGGTCTGGCCCCTCCAGCTTTTAATATCACTGCCGTGCCACTCAGCTGAGCTGTGGGGGGACACAAGGGGAAACCAGAGGTACCTGCAAGCATACCATTTGTTGCTCTAAGATAAAAAGCTTGAACCTCCATACATTTTTGTTTTCTACTGGAGAACAGTTATTCTCCAGATAGAAGTAGAATACATGGGGCCAATGTGTTAAACAGAAAATTCTGCTTTCCACTGGGCAGTATGATCTAGTAGAGATCACAGAGACCTGGTGGGACTCCTCTCATAACTGGAGCATAGCCATAAAGGCTATGTCCTTCACAGAAGGGATTGGGTAGGGAAGAGAGATGGGGGTGTTGCCCTCTATGTGAAGGAGCAGTACACCTCCTTACAGGCTGGGGTTGGCCCCAAAGCAGAACAGCTTGAAAACCTCTGGGTCAACCTCCAGGGGAGGCATGGCGAGAGAGGCCTGACTGTAGGTGTATACTACAGGCCGCCTAGCCAAGGGGAGGAACTTGATCTAGCATTCGCCCATGAACTAATGATGCCGTGTGTGCATGGGACATGGTTTTCATGGGTGACTTCAACTACCCAGACATCTCCTGGGAGGAGTGCTCAGCCAGCTTGGATCAATCATGATCCTTCCTGACCAGCATTGAAGACCTTTTTTTTTACTCAGGAGGTGCACAGGCCAACTAAAGCAATGAAGTTCTTGACCTGGTCCTGGCCAAAGGGGATGACCTGGTGACCAACTTAAACATAGAGTGCAGCCTAGGCAATAGTGACCATTACATAATTACGTTCATGGTCCATCTCAAGGCTGACAAAACAGATACCAAGTTTGAAGTCTTAGACTTCAAAAATGCAAATTTTAATAACTCAGGTCACTAGTACAGAATGCCCTGAGAGACCAAGGACCACAGGTAAAGGGAGCACAAGAAGAATGGACATTCCTTAGGGCTCAGAGAAAACCAGTTGCCTTACAGAGAAAAAGTAGCAGAAGAGTAAAAAAAACCCTCTTGGCTAAACAGGGAAGTTGCAGCCCTCCTACAGAAAAAGAAAGAGGTGTACAAATAATGCACTCTTGGGACAGCCTCTAAGGAAGACTACTTGAAATGGCCCGCACTTGTAGAAAACAGATTAGGCAACCTAAGGCAGAAACCAAACTAAAACTAGCTACAAGAATCAAAGACAACAAATAGTCCTTGTTTATCTACATAGGGAGTAAAAGGAAAACTAATGGGAGTGTGGGGCTGCTGCTCAATGACTCAGGATACCTGGTCACTACCATTCAGGAAAAAACAGAACTCCTAAATGACTACTTTCCTTCAGTCTTTCACAAGACCAAGGGGAACAACATGCCAGGTAGGGCACAGAATGAGCAGGCCGGAATTGACACCATTCCCACCATTTTCATAGAACCGGTGTACGATCAATTAAAGAAATTAGACGTATATAAATCAGCAAGACTGGATGAACTCCACCTAAGAGTGCTGCAAGAGTTGGCCAAAGTAATCGCAGAGCCCCTGGCAAAGGTCTTTCAAAAATCATGGGCATCTGGAGAAATCCCAGAGGACTGGAAGATGGCCAATGTTGAGCCCATCTTCACGAAGGGGAAGCATGAAGACCCAGGAAACTATAGGCCAATTAACTTAACTTCTATTCCAGGGAAAATCCTATAAATATTCAAAGAGGCTATATGTGACAAACTTGCAGAAGGCATGGTACTGAATGACAGCCAGCATGGCTTCATCACGGGCAGGTCTTGTCTGACCAACCTCATTTCTTTCTATGATCAGGTGACTTATCACCTGGATGAGAGAAAAGTGGTTGACATAGAATCATAGATGTAGGGTCAGAAGGGACCTAAGTAGATCTTCAAATCCAACCCGCTGACCTAGACAGGAGAGAATACTGGGCTCATATGACCCCATATGACATCATATACCTCAACTTCCAGAAAGCCTTTGACCTGGTATCCCACGAGGTACTGATCAGAAAACGGGAGGATGTTGGGCTCAAAAGTGGGACCATCAAGTGCCTGTGAAATTGGTTGCGGGGTAGGACACATAGAGTCCAAATGAATGGATTGGTGTCATCCTGGTGAGATGTGGGCAGCGGTGTACCCCAGGGGTCAGTACGTGGCCCAGTACTGTTCAATATCATCCTCAATGACCTGGATGAGGGGGCGAAAAGCCCGTTGGCCAAGTTTGTGGATGACACCAAGAAATGGGGTTGTGCGGACACACCCACAGATAGGCTGCAGGTACAAGCAGACCTAGACAGGCTGGCATGTTGGGAAGAATGTAACCAGATGAGGTTCAACGTAGAGAAATGCAAAGTGCTGCATCTGGGAAGGAAAACCCCCCAGCACACCTACAGGCTAGGCATCGCTAACCTGACCAGCACTACGAATGAAAGGGATCTAGAGGTAACAATAGACCCCAGCATGAATATGAGCCAGCAATGTGACACAGTAGCCACTAGAGCCAATAAAACTCTGGGTGGGCTCAATCGATGCATCTCCAGTAAATTCAAGTGATTCTACCACTTTACTCAACATTGGTGTGGCTGCAGCTAGAGCATTGCTTCCAGTTCTGGGCACCACACTTCAAAAAGGACATGCTAAAGCTCAAGAGGGTCCAGAGAAGGGCCACCCACATGATCAGGGACTTGTATGGCAAGCCATATGAGGAAAGGCTGAGGGATCTCAGATTCCTCAACCTTAAGAAAAGAAGGCTGAAGGGGGACTTGATTGTGGCTTACTGCTATATCAGAGGCATACATCAGGGGCTCGGTGAACAACTGCTCACCAAGGCACCCCAAGGGGAAACTAGAAACAATGGCCACAAACTCCTGGAAGATAGTTTTAAGCTGAAAATTAGGAAAAACTTCTTTACAACTAGAGTGTCCAGACCATGGAACAAGCTCCCCTCAGAGGTGGTGCAATCATCTACCCTAGAGGTCTTCAAGAGAAGACTGGTCACCTGGCTGGAGTCATCTGACCCCAGATGTCTTTCCTGCTCATGCAGGGGGCTGGACCCAATGATCCTTCAGGGTCCCTTCCAGCCCTATGATTTTATGAATGAACAATTTGCTAAGTCTGCAGTTGTCATCTGGTTACATTCTGCCCATCATTCCCCCTGTCTGGATCCTGGTTTTCCCTGATAAAACAAACAAACAAACCACAAATTATCTGATAAAAAATTGCAAATTCTCTGATAAAAAAATCCAAAATCCATCATAAAAATTAAAGGTCCTCCACAGTCCCCCCCGTCCCTGATAATGGCCCTCACTCCCCCCCCCCCACAGCCTCCCCCCTTCCTCCCCCCACGAGTCCCCCAGCTCCACACACATAGGTACAGACACACAAATGTACACACACACCCCAGCAGGTAGGTGTGTGTGGGGGTATGTGGGGGGCAAAGGAAGGGGTTGGGAGCATATTGAGAATGGGGGCAGGTGACCACTTTTCTGCACACCTAGCAGCAGCTTCTGCTTGGCTGCTGCCACCACCACCACTGCTCAGTGTGGGCAGGCAGTCCGGAGCAGGCACAGGGTGGGCAAGGTTTGGGGCTGTGTGTGTGGGTTCCCAGCAGTATCATGGGGCTGGAGCCAGTAGTGGCAGCAGCAAGGAGTTGCCACTGCCTGGGGTGCCTAGAAATTTAGTCCAGCCATGGACCCTCCCCAGCCCTTTTGTGTGCCTAGGGGCAGCGGGACGTGCCACAAGCCAGAAAGCACCTGGGCCAGGTAAATCTGAGGGGCCTGCTGTGGACTGGACAAAGCCCCTCCATGTTCTGGATCTGGCCTGTGGGCTATATTTTGCCCATCCCTGGAGTAGAGTATTGAGTGGTACAGGCATCTGTGGAGTAACTTGGTTATATGCCAAGAAGAAAGGGGAGTAGTTTTCTACCCTTAAAACTAGCAGCTGATTTCTCCACTGCTTAGAGAAACTATTTCATTTTTCACCCAGAAGACACCAGAACCTTGAAAAAAATAATGATCCCATTTGCTCTGCTTCTGAAGACAGAAATGTAGTGTGAGAGCACAAAAGGAGCAAAAGAGTGGTCACAATGGTTCCTTCTACTTCCCACTACTCACCATATCCAGGGAGCGGCTGTACAGGTATTGTACTTGCTGCCTGTATGGTGGCAGCACAAAAGAGCTGCAAAGATCTTTCTTCATTCTCTATTTCCCCTTGTGTAGCCATATGAAGTCTGTAGCCTTTTATACGTAGGAAATGGTCATTATAGCTCTGCTTTGATATGTATACCACCCCCAACTCCCTCATTTCTCTGATGAGGTATAAACTATAAAATAACAAATACTTTTTAATCCAAAATCAATTTTTCTCATTGTGGTCATAATCTCTCTGGTAAAAGAGAGGCGTGAGATGGCATATTTTCTGTATAAAGCACAAAGATCTCAGAAGGCACAGAACAAAGAAAAGTTCATCTGTACTTATTTCAGATTCTCACCTCCTGCTCCTCCTTTCTCCCAGTAGTCTAGAATAGCACATGACCTGGAAAGTCCATGATGGAGAAATTTTCTAAATAAAAAAAAACCATACCTTCTGTTTGAAAAGGTGATTTAAAAACCATGGCTGGTTTATACTATGTCTTAGACTTAAAACAGTGAGAAGGCAAATAAAACTGAAAACGGAGGCCAAACAACCAGTAAAACTAAGGCAAGGTCACCAAGTACCAGTAAGGAATATATAGGCAAGAAACTGGTCAAGAATTTTGCTTTAGCTGCTAGTCCTCAGGGTTATTTTTAAAAAACTAATTTCCTGTAAGTGTTACTTTATAACATAGAAGGCAAAATAGCTTCTGTATTCCCCAAATGATTTATTTTTGGTTCTGTTTCAAAGATGGACAAACTTGCTTTGATACATTGCTAACATGGCTATTTTTAAAGTTTTGTTTTGGGGGTTTTTTTGTGAAGATGAAAAATTAAAGCTGTTTCACTGCCCTCAGAATCTACCAGTTCTTGGGAACAGTAGATCCCTTTGCCTTTCTCTCTGAAAGCAGACGTTGCCCTGTACTATATAATTATTCCACTGTAATATAAGTGTTCATGGTGTTTGAGGGTGATAATGCAAACAAAGAGACTAAGTTTTAATGGGGAGAAAAGCACGTTTATTGGAAGCTAGAAGGGAGAAATAAAGTTACCAGGTGTCAGATCTTTCTGGCATAAGAAAAGAATTCTGAGAGGTCTGAGGAAAAAGAATCAACCTAGAATATGTTATATTGAAAATATACCAAACAGAACATGTTGGAAATGTAGTTCTGCAGTTCAATCCTCTTCTCCTTGCCCCAGGTTCACTGCCTACCCTCTCACATGTACTTAAACCTCAAGAGGTTAAAAGAAAGCATTTTCAGTTTGAATTTAGAGAACTGGGATGACCAGAAGAGGCAAGTTGTTGTTGACTAAGAGGCAATGTTTTAGCCAGTTTGGCACCACCTGGAAAATGAGATGCTTGTTAAATCTGTTCACTCAAACCAATTTTAAAATCACTAGGATTCAGCATGGTTTTAAGTGATTTAAGGTGGACCCAACTTAATTACCCTGTTCATTAGCACTGACACTCATTGCGGGGGGGAGGGGGGTGACATTCTGGCTATAATTTTAAAACATTAAAAGCATTTAATAACATTAGTTGAATTGTTGTAAAAAAATGGCTAGTGCAGAGAGGTCAAGACAAAGTATTTGCAAGCATTGCCAGTCCCCTCTTGTAATATGTGTGTTCCTGAAAATGCTGTCAGCTTGACAAGAATGGTGCCTAACCTCTTTTTTGAGGCAGACAAAATGTATCAAGAGCATCACTGAGGTCAGTGGTCTTGTGGTAGGAGAGGTACTAATAGCTCTGCTCCTGGAAGAGGCCACTGAGGGCCACAGGACACAAAGGGACAAAGTACAAAGCAACCACTAAGATACAGATGCACCCACATATGGAGCACTTAATCATGTCCACTGAATAAACATAGCAGGAAATAGTTAGAAATGCTTCAAAATAACATTTAAAAAACCTCAGACTTGTTGCCTGTGCCTGGTACTCCCCAACACTTAGAGTAATATGAAGCACATTGTTAATGGTTGCCTGCACACTTCTAAAACACTGCCCGATTATTAATCACTATCCCAAGTGGTCTGGAGGACAATCTATCTTTGGTTTATAACTTCATTTAATGTAGTTTTGGAATGGTGTAATGATATTGCATTCACATTTATCTTCATTGTTGCTGCTGGGAAATGTGAAGGTTGTCTGTAATGAGATTTTCCCATTTAGCTAAATAATCGTTTAGGATTTTAAAGCACTTTGTGTCACCTAAAGGCAGCTACAAATCTGTGACCTAACACACATTCGCTAGATTAAAAAGGTACCATAGTAACTAGCTATGCAAAGTTTCTTTCCGCATATATTTTTAATAACTAACCTTACTCATACTCACATTCAGTGGCATGTGCCTGCTATGGAAAGAGTTGCCCTGTGATTTCAGAGGTGATTTTTGATGCAGCAAGTGAGACAAATGTCACTTTTAATGCCAAATCCGATGCTTATTTACACCCATAGACGTGGATGCTGATATAAATTACTTTGACATATGTATGCTATCTAGTTTATGTCAAAATGTCTTAATGCAACATTTGTTTAGTGTTATGGACTGTATTTGCTGCTGTAAATCCCCATAGCTCTGAATGACTTTAGTGGAAATACTCCCATTTATGTCAACTGAGATTGTGGCCCATTATTTTAAAACAAGATGGGGTAGTCAAATGTGGCCCAACATTACAGTAACTTGAATGACATCTATGGCAAAAAGCAGGATCTGGCTCTTATTTCCCTAAGAGATCCCTCTTAGCTTGATCATGCATCTTGAAATGTTCTATGCTGCATTATGCCTACTGTGCACTTTAGTTACCACAACTGTAGATATTATTAAGCTAAACAAAAGAATGGAGAAACAGTCCCCAAATGTGAAAAGACTAGAGAAACAGTCACCTGGAGGAGCTCCAGGCTGCAGTCCAGAGACTGCGTGCCATCAGGGATGGTGAGCGGGAGATAGACTCCTACTGCCAGGCCCTTCTCCCCCTGGACGTGGAGGGTAGACCACGGTCACCCTCCAGGACAAGGGAGGACTCAGGGTCTTCCCATTCTGTCCAGGCAAGGGGTTGGACCAAGGTGGTCAAGGGTCCCAGCGCCCGCTGCACCAAGGTCCCTGCACCGCTGGAGCTTTGCAACAGGTACGAACCTCTTGCAGCTCCAGCAGAGCCTGACAATCTGCCAGCTCCTGCGGGAAATACAGGCTCAACTGTAGCTACCGCCCCCACTCTCCCTAAGACAAAACACAAAGTGTTTGTCATGGGAGGCTCCATCCTGAGGGGGACTAAGGGGGCAATCTGTCGTCCTGACCCCTTAGCCCAAGAAGTCTGCTTCTTCCCAGGAGCCTGTATCCGAGACATTGTGGAGAAGATCCCTGAGCTCCTCCACCCTATGATCCCTGACCACTACCCTATGCTCCTTATCCATGTGGGTATGAATGACATGGCTTGGAGTGCTTCCAGCAGGGTCATGGAGTGCTACAGGGATTTGGGAGCAGGGCTTAAGGGGCTTGGGGCGCAGGTGGTGTTTTCATCGATCCTCCCAGTTTTGGGCTACAGGCTGAGAAGGGAGAGGAGGATCGAGGTAGTGAACCAAAGACTGTGGTGCTGGTGTCATTGGGAAGGCTTTAGCTTCTATGACCACAGTCCACTCTTTGATGAGAGAGGCAATGATCTGCTGGGAAGGGATGGCCTCCACCTCTCTCCCCTGGGGAGGAAGCTCTTATCAGCCAGACTGGCTGAACTGCTCCATCAGGCTTTAAACTAAGCCTGCCAGGGGATGGGGGGACTACCGCCACTGCTGGCCCACTGAGCAACCCTTGCACAGCCAACTTAAGGGAGTCTACCCCTGCCCCAGCTCTGAAGCAATCTGTGGGCAAGTCAAGGGCCCCCAAAGGGACACTTGCCTACCTGTACACAAATGCCAGGAGCTTGGGGAATAAACAGGAGAAACTTGTCCTCCTGCTAAACACAAAAAATTACTATGTCATAGGGATAATGGAGACCTGGTGGGACTCCACCCATGACTAGGCCACAGGTATAGATGGCTATACCCTGCACAGGAGGGATCGAGTGGTCAAAAGCGGCAGGGGTGTAGCTGTCTATGTCAAGGAAAGCTATGAGTCCCTGCAAGCTGACAATGGCACCTCAGGGTGGACAATTGGAGACCCTCTGGGTTAAAATCCATGGGGAACATGGAACAGGGGACACAATAGTGGGAGTCTACTACAGACCTCCTGCCCAGGATCAAGAGCTTGACCAGGAGTTCACCAGGGAATTGGCTAAGGCTGTGCGCTCCCGGTGCATGGTTGTCATGGGAGACTTCAACTACCCAGACATCTTATGGGAAGAGTGCTGGACCAAATATGAGTGGTTGCAAAGCTTTCACTTGTGCTTGGATGAGCTCTATCTGATACAGGAAGTTGACAGGCTGATGAGAGGTAAAGCGCTGCATGACCTGGTTCTAGCATTGGGGGATGACCTAATCAGTGACCTAATGATTGAAGGGAAGCTGGGTGACAGTGACCACAAGCTGATCACATTCACCATCCGCCGTAAAGCTGGCAAGTCAGTCAGCAATACAGAAGTCCTTGACTTCAGGAAAGCTGAATTTGACGAGCTTAGGCGGCTTGTCAGGGAGGCCCTAAAGGGCCACAACCCAAAGGGAGGGGAGTTCAGGATGAGTGGTTGCTCCTCAAAGGAGCGATCCTGGATGCGCAAGCAAAGTCTATCCCATCTGAGAGGAAAGGCAGCAAAAGGGCACAACAGCACCCTTGGCTCTCCAGGGAACTAGCAGACCTCCTGCATCTAAAAAGAAAGACCTACAAAGGATGGAGGACTGGACCCACCTCCAAGGAGGAATACTCTGCACTGGTCCGGACCTGCAGGGAGCAAACCAGGAAAGCCAAGCCTGCGATGGAACTCCAACTAGCTACAAGTATCAAGGACAATAAAAAGTCCTTTTTTAGCTATGTGGGGAAAAGCAAGGGCAACATTGGACCCCTGCTAAACCAGATGGAACAACTGACGACTGACACCTAGGAAAAAGCCAACTTGCTAAATGGGTATGTTGCACTGAGGTGCCCTGCTCCTAGAGAGGGGAAACTGCCAGGGAGAGAGCCCTGGCAGGGAATAAGGAGCACAGCTGTGGGTTGCCCAGGGCAATCAGGAGATCAGCTGACCGGAATGGGTAGGGCCTGGCCCTCATAAAGCCCAGGGCTGAGGCCAGGCTAGCAGTTCCTTGCCAGCAGCCAGAGGGGCAGGAGGTTCCGGGGTTAAGATGTGAGAACTGCAGGTACTCCTCAAGCAGAGTAAAGGATGGCAGCTCGAAGATGTCCAAGCAATGTTGTTATAGCCAGGCGGCTTATGGTTAAGTTGTAGCCAAGAGGCTTGTGTTTTGCTTTGTTGTTATTTATTACACCAGTGGTTTGGGTGAGGCTATTAGGGGTTGGAGGGGGCCTCATAGGGGACCCACAGCAGTGTGAGGACCCCAGCACCAGTAAGGGCGCGGCGTACGGGGTGCATAGACCCCAGCCCCAGAGAAGGGGGCACTACTGAGAAGCCCCATTGCAGGTGTGGCAAGCCCCAGAGAGGGGGTTCTACTGAGAAGCCCCAGTGTGGGCGTAGTGAGCCCCTGAGGAAGGGCCTAGTACTGCGGTAAACCCCGGAGAAGGGCGGAGCATTGCGGTAAACCCCAGAGAGAGGGGGTAGTAGTGCGGTGAGCCCTGGAGAAAGGGGTAGTAGTGCGGTGGGCCCGAGAGACAGGTGGCTTGACTGAGAAGTCCCAGAGTGGGCAAAGAAGTCCCCAGGACTTCACAGAGAAGGCCCCAGAGAAGGGCAGCTTCACAGAGAAGGCCCCAGAGTGGGCACAGAGAGCCTCAGGAGAGGGGGTGACATTACGGGGAGAGCCCAGAGTGGGCACAGAGAGCCCCAGGAAAGGGGCAGCATTATAGAGAAGGCCCAGTGTTGGCATAGAGAGCCCCAGGAAAGGGGCGGCACTAGAGAGAGGGCCCCAAGAGAGGGGCGGTATTCTTAAGAAGGCCCAGGAGAGAGGGCGGCAGTACCAAGAAGGCCCAGAGTGGGCATAGAGATCCCCAGCAGGGGGCGGCAGTACAGAGAAGGCCCGGGAGCCGGGCGGTAGTACAGAGAAGGCCCGAGAGCTGGGCATGAGATTAGACAGAGAGACCGAACAACATCTATCCCAACTGTGAGGCTTGGGGCGTGGTATAAGGGGTGGTTGGAGCCACGCATAGCCCATAAGGCTAGGGTGCCTGGGAAGCACCCATCATACAGTGAGACCCACAGAGAGTCCAGGAAACCACGGGGACGGAGGTCCCAGCAAACCATGTCCAAGAGGGCGTAAGGCAGCCTCCCAAACTTATATAAACATCAAAGACGTGGCGGGCGAGAATCAGAGGGTGCCCTTGGATCGGCTTGGCACGGGGGAAGGGGCCTTAAGGAGATCACTGCCCTCCTGTAGGACCCCGCCCATGACAGGGTACTTTGCGTTGGTCTTTCGTCCCATGGGACATTCCTCCCCATTACGGGACAGGGATGACCGGCTGAGGGAGATTCCTTACCCTCCATCAATGCTGACCTAGTGAAGGAACATCTTGAGAGGCTGGACACCTTCAGCCTCTCAAGATGCTGAAGAGGCTGACAGCTGGCCCTGACAGTTTACACCTCGGGGTACTCAAGGAGCTAACTAGCATCATAGCTCAGCCTCTGGCATGGATCTTCGAGAACTCCTGGCACTCTGGTGAAGTGCCTGAAGATTGGAAGAAGGCCAATGTGGTGCCTATCTTCAAGAAAGGGAGGAAAGTGAATCCAACAAATTATAGGCCCATCAGCCTGACCTCTATTCTGGGGAAGTTCTTAGAAAAGATTATCAAAGAGACCATTCTTAACAGAATGGCCAGTGGCAACATCCTGAGGGATAGCCAGGATGGGTTTGTTGTGGGTAGGTCTTGCTTGACCAATCTTATTTCCTTCTATGACCAGGTGACCTATCACCTGGACAAATGAGAAGAAATTGATGTTGTATATCAAGACTTTAAAAAAGCCTTCGATCTGGTATCCCATGATCACCTCTTAGCAAAACTGGCTAACTGTGGCCTCGGCCTCACCAAGATCCGCTGACTGGGGAATTGGCTCCATGGTAGGACCCAGAGGGTGGTGGTTGATGGAAATCAATCATCGTGGTGCGCTGTGACCAGTGGGGTCTCCCAAGGCTCTGTCCTTGTATCTGTACTATTTAACATTAATGATGTGGACATTGGTATCAGAAGCAGACTGACCAAGTTCGTCGATGACACCAAACTCTGGGGTAAAGTGTCCACACCTGAGGACAGGAGAGTGATCCAGGCTGACCTCGACAGGCTCAGGAAATGGGCAGATGAGTACCTGATGGTGTTTAACACCAAAAATCGCAAGTTTCTCCACCTTGGGAAGAAAAACCTGCAGCATCCTTACAGGCTTGGCAGTTCTACGCTGGCTAGTACTATGGACAAAAGGGACTTGGGGGTCATGGTTGACCACAAGATGAACATGAACCTTCAATGTGATGCTGCTGCTATTAAAGCCAGCAAAACTCTGGCTTGCATCCATAGATGCTTCTCAAGCAAATCCCAGGATGTCATTCTCCCATTGTACTCAGCCTTGGTGAGGCCACAGCTGGAGTACTGCGTCCAGTTTTGGGCTCCACAATTCAAAAAGGATGTAGAGAAGCTTGACAGGGTGCAGAGGAGAGCCACGTGCATGATCAGAGGTCAGGAAAACAGACCTTATGAGGAGAGGCTGAGAGCCATGGGACTCTTCAGCCTGGAAAAGCGCAGGCTCAGGGGCGATCTGGTGGCCACCTATAAATTTATCAGGGGTGCTTACCAGGATCTGGGGGAACATCTGTTCACCAGAGTGCCCCAAGGGATGACAAAGTCAAATGGTCACAAACTCCTCCATGACTGTTTCAGGCTGGACATAAGGAAGAACTTCTTTACTGTCCGAGCCCCCAAGGTATAGAATAGACTGCCGCCGGAGGTTGTTCAAGCACCTACTTCAAGAGACATTTGGATATTTATGATCCCTGCTGACTTCCTGCCCCTGGGGCAGGGGGCTGGACTCAATGATCTTCTGAGGTCCCTTCCAGCCCTAATGTCTATGAAATCTATGAAACCTAGCATGAAAAAATAAATGTTTTGTATTTGAACATGATAGAACATATTGTATCATCAACACTTTGCTTTTGTGATTTTAAAGAGTCTATAAGTGCAGCTTCCAGCTCTTCCAACATTTCCTGTGGAACAGGTACAAACAAAAACAGAGAAAAATCAACAACAGGAACTTTTATCAAAACCAGAGACAGAAAGCAGATAAGCAGGCTAAAATGAGTTCTCTGCATTCCAAGGAAAATCAACAGCAAATATCATTCTTACCTGGTTAATCTCATCTCAGAATGCATGCTAGGTAATTTAGTTCTTGGTCACATCTGCTAGGGAGCATTTCTTCTCATCAATTCTTCTGAAGCTCTTTATTAAGGAACCTGGGACTTCCTATTCACCCTTTTGCACTTCATCCAAAACACCTTTCTCAAAGTGAAGAATTAAACCACCTGCAGCTTGACACCTGTCATCACCACTTCTTTCCTCATGAATATGAGTTCCCAAGAAAATCTCCATGTGTCCTTCTCTGTAGTACAGGCAAGCAATGACACTCATTCTGTCTTTCTAGGTAATCTCTCTGTCTGCTTAAATGTTCCTTCCAACTCTAGATTTCTATGATTTAAGCCTCATTATTTGCTATGGATTTATGCTCACTACACCCCTATGATATAGGGAACCATCACCCCCATCTCTAAAATGAGAAAAAAAAAATAATGTTACACAGCATCACACAAGACATCTGTCATGGAGCAAGGACTTGAACCTGGGTTTCCCACTTTCTAGGATATTATCTAACAGTCAGACTTTTCACTTCATTCCTTTTCTCCCCACAAACCTGCATTTGTCTTAAAGGGCAACTAGTACTGATACTGCTAGTACTGCAGATGATCCTGGCATGATGCTGGTATTAGTGATCCTGTTGAGGAGGTAACTAAATCAATGATAAAGGGTAAGTGGCCCCAGCTTGTCATTCTGTTACCAGCAGGCATCTCTCTACTTGTTGACAGATCAGAAAAGTCCTGTTTAGAAATTACCTTTATTTTTGCCTGGTAGGACACATTTATCAGACAAAAAGAAAAGTATACAATAGCCCAGACAACTTGAGGGCAGCCACCGTCCAAACGTGGTTCCCCCAAGACAAGTTCCCAATAATCAGTTCATTCCCCAGGAGGCTGGTAGGGGCAGGGGGTGGGGGACAACTGAGTCCCACACATCTTGCTTGACTCCCCTTTTCCCTTTTGATGTCTACCTGAGGACACACGGACAATTCTCAATTTTTTAAACCTCTTCTTATCAGGTGCCCTCAAGACCATCTATGTGACTCCTCATTGTGTTATTCAGGGGCTGAAGACTCCTTCACTCCACCTTCATTCTTCTGATGGTAAGTCAGGAAAAATAACCTGCTCTTACCCCTGCCTTTCTATGGCTCTGCAGTTCTGCAGCATTACCAAACATTAAGGATTTAATCGATTTGATTCACTTCATAACTACCACTTCCATAAATATTTGCTTCTAATATGATCTGCCACAGCTTGTGTGTGTATGTGTGTATGAAAGTACTTGACCTGGGCTGCAAGTCAAATGTGGAGATGAAGACAAGAGTGGCTAATGGCCTAGATATTGATTTCAGCTTCTGTTACAATGTCTGAAAGAAGGGAGTGGGAATCAATGATGAGAGAAAAAGTAATGCCAAAGAGTTGCATGTGTTAGAATCAGAGAAGAGGCTGTATAGAGAGAAGGGCAAGATGATAGATAATAGCTATAAGCAAGGAAAGATGAAATAGTTTGCAGTAGTGTTGCTTAAAGGAGAGAATGAGTGGGAAGAGCATGAAGTACCCACAGTTTATCAGAGACCATGTTGGTCAGGAGATTTGGAAATAGTTTATGAGACTTCAATTATTAGTTTAAATCTAATTGTAATGACTGTTATCATATAACAACTATTCATTGAAATGAGTCCAAGTTTTCAAAAGATGGACAAGCCTGTCACAAAAGCCACCACTGCAATGGGAATCTCAGTCAAGAAGACAAGAACAGACTGGAACAGGAGAGTGAGATAGTTTCTCAACTGCTTGTGATGATTCCTTTAGGACAGAGAGAGTGCTCATTCCCCTAGTTAAAATTTCTAGTGCAAAATACTTTCAGAGGCTGCTGTATTTTGCTCTTTGCTCTACCCTTTGAGACGCTTCCCAGACTGAGGGCATTTTAAGCCCTGCTAGGTACCAGTTATTAGAAAAAATCACCATATTAGCATCAACACTGAAAAATGTTTACCCTAAAAACATAGATGGCAGGATCTGCTCTGAGGCCTGTACAAAAAGATTTTTTTTCTAATTGCCTCATTCATCAACTATTTCAATGTTACAGAACCTACAGTTGGGGTTCTTTGAAGTAAACAGCCATTTAAATGACACTGTTCTCAGTGGCATGACATTTAGTAGCACATTTGTATTGAAAGGTACGATATTTACTTGAATATAAGATGAGGTCCCCCTTTCCTCAGCTGGCATGGGAAAAAGCCCCTCAGCTTACAATTGCATACAATAAAACCTCATTAAATACATTGTCTATCATTAAACTGATCCCAAAAGCAGCATGTGCTCTGCAATAGAAACCAACTATGAAGTTGATTAAATGCAGCCTACATTAAGCATGCCTATAAAACACATGGCCCACACTGGGCAAACATGCTGATTGGAAACTGTTTTTGTGGCTCTTAAAAAAAGTGGGCAGGAGTTCCCTCTGTAAGCATAGGTGTTGTGTAGGGGGAGACACGGTGGGTACATGTCCCACCCCCCTCCCTCGAGAGCACTGGTGCCCTCCTGACAGCGAGTGCTCTGGCTGGTAGGGGGGCATGGAGAGCACTAGTGTCCCCCTAAAATTGGCTGCACCTAACTGCCCCCTCCTCCAGCCGCCAGCTGGCCAGTGGGGGACCCTGCCCCAGTCGTGCCTCACTGGTACCCCCCTGCCCTGACTTGGGAGGCACCAGTTGCCCATGTCTGCAAGGAACTGGAATCAGGCCTGGAGGTACTGCAGTACCAGGCTGGCACCAAAAAAGGGCCAGAGCCATCCCTAACACCCTCCCCTTGGTGCCAAAAATGGTACATTTGATCTCAGCCAAAAGGCCAAGACATTTGCAAAAATATTTATATAACTACTTGTAACAATCTGTCAAGTGACCACAGTGGTTCACTTGGCAGCTCAAAACATACTTTGACAGTTAAACAATTGTAGTCCCATTACACAGTTCGCACCATGCACCCAACACATTCCAATGCTATCACTCATTGCTCTTTCAAAGGGTTTGCCTCTGAAAAAGACTATGCCAGTCCCCTCTCCACCATATGAGGTCTGCCATGTCTTTCCCATTGTCCTCTTCTGTCTTTCTATAGCACCAGTACATTTCACTCAGCCCCATTTTAATACAGTCCTCTACTGTGGGATCTGAGTGTCTGTTTATGAGAAGGCCAAGACACTGATTTTTTTTATTTTTTTTTTGCAAAAATATTTATTTCTATATACCTCCACTTTCAACACTCTGCCAAGTAGCCCCTGTGGTTCACTTGGCAAATCAAAGCACACTAAAAATCTATTACACAGCACCACGTGTCAGTACACCTGGGCACCTATCTCCATACCCATACCCTCACCCACTGCCCTCCTCAGAGGGCTTGCCCCTGAAAAAATCTATGCCAGACCCCTCTCCACCAGATGTGGTCTTAAATGTACTAGTAATACAGGAAGACAGAAGAAGATGATGAGAAAGACAAGACCAAGACACTGATGATAAGACAGGTCAGTGCAACCCATGTGAACAAGACCTATGGTAGTGCCCATTAAGCACAGTACCCCTCATTGATGACTCTTTTTCAAGCCATGGTGAGCCATGACAGTTCACCCAGAACCCCTTTGTTGACCCCTCTCTCAGACTGGCACAATATGATTAGTATGGTCCTGCCTTCCATGTGGTGAAGCTGGATCAGGTTGCCCTGAGCCTGATCTGCAAATACATTTTTGGAGTATCCCAGGACTTTTGACAAGGTCAGCCAGTTCAAGTCATGAGTGGGGGCTAATTAGCACATGGCTCCTTTGTGGGGGGTATCTTGAGTCTTGAGTACACCCTCCCCCCCACCGAGAAGTGCTGAGTTGTCACTGTAGCATGAAATGCTGTTGACTTGGGAGGGGTGGGAGGGCACCCAATGAAGTATGTGATAAATTACAAGCTTTTGGCTTTGGACTAATATCATGCATAATTTGTACTACTTATAACTAGGTGCCAAAGTGGTGCTCAAAGTATGTTAATAGAGTACCTGTGGTAAGAACTGCAGCAGTTTAAAAAAAAAGGTAATATGCATCAATTCTGGATAAACTAACTGCATGGTTACTATATGCAAACTTCTACAGCCATGTTTAATTTCAAGGTTATTGTTTTCAAATTTGCTCCTTACTTCCATGTGCTCAGGTAGAGCAGGATCTTCCAGTAAGGAGAAAGGGAAAGGGCTGCCAGGGGAAAAAGCGGAGGGGGAAGCAGAAAGCAAAAAGTCCCCTGACCCTTTCCCCATACCCCATATTTATTTTCCCTGCTGTTTCAGTGGGAGGGGGGGGCAAATGCAAGGCAGACCTCCAATAATTTAATTCTCTGCCTGGAAAATTATTTAAAAATGATAAATTTTCTATGTATAGAATCTAATTGTTGGGGGGGTCATCCTATAATCAGGGTCATTTTCTATTCAAGTAATTATGGTACATATAATGAGAACATGTAATTTTGAAAAGGTAAATTTGAGCACTAATAGATGTATATTTGTCCCACAGAGTAATCCCTACACATATGCTAGTGCTCTGCAATCTACATTACATGTAGGACAGAGTCAGGACATAACTGCTATAAGGGATCTGGTGGGGTTTGGGACTGAAGAACAGCCTGGGGGCAACAGTTCTGCCAGGATCTACCCAAGTCTCTAGAACAGCCTAGAATCCTGAAGGCACAGCATTGATTGATGACTGCATTTGCATCTTGTCTTACCTTTGAGTGCACATCCTAGAAACTCAGCACAGAATGTCAACCACACTGTACACCTTCTAGATAGCTATACTCTAGACTTTCCAAGTTCAGATTTCCAGAGAGAATGCTGATTTGTTGTCTTCATTTCCTTGCATGCAAGTTGGCACAGAGTATTTTACAGTGACATGCCCTGCAATCAATTCTTCAAAAGAATTTATAGAAAATTAACAACAACAAACACACACCCAGCCAGGTATTATTTAATTTATCAGAGTCACTAATTAACTTCATAACAGATACAGTAAAATCATAACATATAATCAGTGTTTTACAAAAATACATCAGAGTACAAATGTCTTACTTGTTTCTCTTCTAAAAAAAGGACAAAGTATTTCTTTTTTGTTGTTGTTGAGTTTATGGCTTTACAAATGTGGAAAATTTCACACTACATATCAGGAAATTCTGAATAAACCACACATCCAGGTCTAAAAGTACATTTCCATTTGATTCACTAGGGCCACTGAAACATTCATATAAAGGTTGCATGTTAATGTTCTCTGAAAAATTGTGAGCTATAAAGCTCCTGTTCACATTACTTCCACATTTCTCTTGGTAACTTCTTCTGAGATAGGAGATGGGAGTTCTCCCCAAACCCTATTTAACAAATTCTATCTTTAAAAGCCTTATGAGCCAAAGCATTTACCTCTAATGAGGAAAGCTTGCAGTGTTTCCACTTTGAACCAAGTAAGACTGCTCCTATGGCCAGGCTGAGGGGATTGCTTGAGAATTACACAAGTTAGTCAACTTTATAGCAAGTAAATGAGCCATCTTCACACTGCTTCCTCTTCCAGACATAAGAAAGGGGCCAAACATAATCTTGAAACCCATATGAAGAACAGCCTACCGCAGGGGTGACACATAGCGGGTGCATGCGGATGCATGTGCACCCCTAAGAAAAAGGCACCACTGATACTGTCAGCAGCACCTGCAGGTAGTCGCTGCTCACCACCCTGTTGCCAAGACTGCCAGTGGTGTCTGTGGGCAGTCTGCAATCCCTGCTGGCTGCTGCCAAAGCTGCCAATGGTGGCTGTGGGTGGTCCCTTGGTTGGCGTTCACCACCCCCTCCTCCTTGCTACTGCCGACAGTACCAGTGACATCTGCGGGAGCTCCCCCGATTCTGCCGCCATGCTCCTGCTGCCGCCATGCCCCCCCCAGCCACCAGAGGCGCACATAATTCATAGCCTAGTGAATGACTCAAACTGACAAGATGATCTATTTCTAGGAACCTATTTTTTTTAAATAGAGTTTCCAGAACTTTTTGCTTAAATGTCTCCCACAGTGAGCAGAAATTCTGCTTATTATTAAGCAGTTTCTGTTATTGTATATTGTTTACATGGTTTCCTGCATTTTTACTTTTAATTACATTTTGTTTAAAAAAAATGCCAGACTCAGCTTCTTCCTAAAGGTTTGTTTTTTTTTAAATGGGGAAGAATCAGGTATTTTAAGTGGAAAGGAAATATCCCCCTATAATTACTTATGGTTTGAACAGGAATGCAACAAAATCTATTAAAATCAACCAATCTTCACAGATGAATAGTGCTTTTGTCTCTTGTTTGAAAAACATCTGAGCATGGTCCCTGGACTCTGTTAAGATTCTAGTAGAGACTTATGTTTCTCTATCCAATATCTTACAACTTCTTAATAGCAGCAATATGTTTTAATTTTCCTGACATAAGGCTTCAGGCAGAAACAATGTTCTTTCAGTTAGTGGATTCATAAAGACTTGCCATTGAAAACACAATGCAAAACCCCTTTTTTTCCCCCCAACTTGTCCCTGTGTTCCTCAAATATAAAACTATAGTAAGCATGAAAGAAACAAAAAACAAGTATAAAGTAATTGCATTTTTAAAAATATGGATCTCTAAGTTTTTTATTTCCTTTGCATTTTCTCTATATGCTATATTAGTCTGAGTTTTCCATTTATTTAAAAAAGCAAAGGAAAAATTCTCAAAATTGGCTAGTGAGTTTGGTGTCTGTTTTTTCAGGTGTTCAGACTGAGAAAGCTTAATGAACCAGTTGTCAGGAAGTGCCTAGTAGCCATCCTCTAAAAAAAACTATGACCATCTAAGTTGCTGCATGCCAAGGAAGATGGCATCCTTGTAGCCCTATGTTCTCCCCAAAACCTATATAGCCAAGGAACAGAGGCACACAAAATCAATGGTCAAGCTGGAAAATGTATTGTTGAAGTATCAGTATTTATCCATTATGGAGACAGAGCCATAACAAAATAAAGCAGAGTTGAACTAGTCTGTAAACACAACTGGATGAAAAAATAGAAAAACAAAAAAATCACCATCAAAATAAGAGCAGCACTAAGATTTTGAATTTATTCTTGGCCTATCCAAGTATACCACTTTCAAAACTTACTTATAACTATTTAAATGCTAACCTGCAACTAAACTGTTAGATAACATTTTACTTTTTTTCAAAGACAATGGGAAATTCTGTGTTTCCTCCAGCCCCCACTCAAAAAAAAACCAAACAAAAAAATCCCAAACAAAACCCCAACTCACTATATGTGCCACTAAATCCTGCCTGTATTTTAACTGTGATATCTTTAGGGTACATACAGACCTCCTGGCAGGTTAGGGGAAGGTTAAACCATGTTAAAAATGGCCACCCAATCTAACTTAGTTCTCCCAAGTACAGCCCCTATGCTTAGATCCCAGGTTAAGTCAATCTAAGTACCAATAGTACAGAAGTTCAAGGCAATTAGATCAATCTAAAAATATCTGACTTCATCTAAGTTAAGTATATGTCCAAGTAGTCTAAATTATATTGGGTCCAGAGAGACTGATCTAACTGAACTTCTGCACAGTTCCCAGTGCAGCCCCAGAGCTGGAAAAGCCCAGCCACTGGCCCCAGCCCTAGGGGCCAGATTTTCTTACCTTCTCCCCTCGCACTAGAATATTTTTAGCTCCCATCACTCTCTCCCACTGCCAGATGGACAATGCCCCCCCACATAGACCAGCCAGCTCCCCTCCCCCTGAGCCCACCAAACACCCCCATCCCACAAGCTACTCCTCATGTTCTCCAATCTTGGGAGCTGAGGAAATAACTTAGGTTGAGGGAAGGGGTGGGAGGGGTTGATTCACTAAGGGGGTGTTGTTCATTTGGGGGTAAGAGGGATCTGAGGCCTAAAAATAGCCCATTTCATGGAGGGAAAAGATCCCTTCCCTACCTCCACCCCACCCCACCCCCCAGTCAACCCTAGTTTTATAGTTGGTTGGGTTAGAAGGGACCTGAGCAGATCATCACGTTCGACCCCCTGCCATGGGCAGGAAAGAATGCTGGGGTCAAAAGACCCTGACTAAGTGATTATCTAGCCTAGTTTTGAAGACCCCCAGGGTAGGGGCAAGTACCACTTCTCTTGGAAGTTCGTTCCAGATCCTAGCTGCCCTGACTGTGAAGTAGCGCCTCCCGATATCTAGTCTGAATCTACTCTCAATCAACTTATGGCCATTATTCCTTGTTACTCCCTGTAGTGCTTGGGGGGACAGGGATTCTCCCATTGCCTGCTGGTCCCCTTTGGCAAGTTTATAGATGGCCACCAAATCCCCTCTCAGCCTTCTCTTGTGGAGGCTGGACAGGAGGTCCTTTAGTCTCTTCTCATAGGGCCTGCCCTGCTGCCCCTTTATCATGCGAGTGGCCCTCCTTTGGACTCTCTCAATGCTGTCCACATCCCTCCTGAAGTGTGGTGCCTGGAACTGGGCGCAGTACTCCAACTGCGGCCTGACCAATGTCGCATAGAGGGGGAGGATCACCTCCTTGGACCTGCTTGCGATGCATCTGTGGATGCATGACAAGGTGCGGTTAGCCTTCCTGACCACATCCCCACATTGGCGGCCCATGTTCCTCTGCGAGTCCCCTGATCACACCAAAGCCTCCAAGACCCTACCAACACCCCAGATTCCCCCACATACCCTTCTTCCCCCCAGTCCTTCATGAAAAATCTGCTTGCCCCCTCCCGTTCCCTCCAATCCCCCTGTGGACATTGCCTGACCCCCTGATCCTTCCCACAGACTCTGCTTGCCCTCCTGATCCCCTCAATCCCTACACTGACATTGCCTTCAATCACTCAGGTACCACCCAATCCCCACCAGCGCCTGCTTAGCCCCTGATCCCTCCAAGCCTGCCCGCCCCCACTAGTCCCCCTATCCTAACTTACCTTAAATCAGGTGGTAATTTTTAACTTGATCTAGCCTCCCCAAAACCAGACACAAAAATCAGTAGCCAATTTTGAGAATTTTGCCTTTGCTTTTTAAAACACATAGTCTCAATAGTCTGTACATAGTCTTAATTAGGCGTATGCAAAGTGGCAAATATTCACTTTGGATTTGGATTCGGCTGATTTGGAGGGACAGTGATTTGATTTAGTGACTCAAATCACTGTCCTGATTCAATTCAGCCGAATTGGATCCAAAGATTCGATCCTACTTCAGATGTTCAGCCATAGACTAGACAGGCAGCAGTCCTCAACACTGGACACAGCTGCCTCCAGTTGGTAAGTCTGCTGTGGTGGGTGGAGGGAGGAGGGAAGGGGCATGGGGGACAGATCAATGCCCCCACAGTGAGGGAGGGATTGGGGCTGGGGCTGGAGCTGGGAAGTGGGGTGGGGCAAGCACCATCCAGGGAGCAGGTGGGGTGGCTCATGCTGCTGTGCACCACCAGTATAGGAGCTGCTCGTGTGGCAGCTTGTTCAGGGGGACTGTACATGGGGAGATTTGGATGGTGCAGGGGTGTGTGCCCCAGTATCTGTGTGGGCCAGCAGGGCTGGGGCTGTGCGGAGTGAAAGGCTGAAGTCACTGGGAACAGGAGCTATGCCCAACCACTGCTCGCCCCGCTGGTGCAGGGCTGGCAGGAGACTAAGCCCCTTTTCTGCCTCCAGATGAGCAGCAGCTTCACCCCAGCTGGGTGAGCAGTGGCAAGGCATGTGGGGTTGGGGGTGCATGTGCCTCTAGATCAGGGTGGGGCAGGCATGGAGTGAGGACTATAGGGGGGCTGCAGTAATTTTTTGGGTGGCACGTGCCCCCTCCATGCCCTGATGCTGATCACCCAGCTGGTGTGGGGCCAGTGTGAAACTGAGCCCCTGTACTGTCTCTGGACAAGCGGCAGCAGGGCATGTGTGGAGGGGGGGGCATGTGCCCTCGGATGAAGTGGGGTAGGCGGTGGAGTGTGGGTGACAGGGCTGCTGCAGTGAGTTTTTGGGTGGCACATGCCCCGCAAGCCCTGCTGCCACTCACTCAGCCGAGGCAAAGCTTCTGCTCATCCGTGAGGTGTGGGGAGGCCAGGCTGGCTCCTGCCACTGTGCACCACTTGTCCAGAGGCAGTGCAGTGGCTAAGTCTTGTGCTGTCCCCTCAATGGCTGGGCAACCAGCAGTGGGGCATAGCCCCCGCTTCCAGTGCCTTCTGCCTTTTGCCCAGTGCAGTCCCAGCCCTGCGCAGATCCTGGGGCACATGCCCCTACCCCATGCCCTCCTGTACCAGCAACGAAAGCAGCAGCAAAAGCCACCATACAAGCCACCATACTACCAGCTCCTGGAGTGCTGGCATACAGGAGCCTGAGCTGCCCCACCCATTCCCTCGTTAGGGCTGTGCTCAGGGTGGCAAGCCCCCACTGCGAGGCTGTGTTTCATGGGGTGGGCAGAGCCAGGGCTGCACTCTGGGAGGCTAGCCCCAGTCACCTGCTGCCAGGCTGTACTCTGCAGGGCAGGTGGGGCCAGGGCTGCACTCCGGGATGTGGCTGGGGCTTGCTGTCCTGACTGCAGCCCTGGATCCACCCACCCCACCCCACAGAGCACAGCCTAGCAGAGGGGGCTTGCTGCCCAAAGCACAGGCCTGGCTCTACGTGCCCCACAGACTGCAACCCAGCAACAGGGGCTGGCTACATGGAGAAGAGCCCTGGTTCCACCCAGCCCATGGAGCACAGCCTGGCAGTGGGGGCTTGCCACCTGCAGTACAGCACAGGCCAAAGAGGGGGTGGGGCGGCTCACAACTCGGTGTGCTGCTGGTCTGGGAGCTGCTCATGTCATGGCTTGTCCAGTGGCGCACACCACTGCTTCCACTGCTGGCATGGGACTGAGCCCCTTTGCTGCCTCTAGATGAGCAGCAGCTTCACCTCAGCTGGGTGAGCGATGGCAAGGCATGTAGGGGTTGGGGTGCATGTGCCTCCAGATCAGGGTGGGGCATTTGGTGGAGCATGGGCTATGAGGAGGCTGCAGTGAATTTTCAGGTGGCAAATCCCCCCATGCCCTGCTGCTGTTTGCCCAGCCAGTGTGAAGCCGGCACAAGACTGAGCCCCTGTGCTGCCTCCAGACAAGTAGCAGCAGGGCATATGGTTGGGAGGAGGGGGGCAGGTGTGTGCCTCCAGATCATGGTGGGGAAGGTGGTGGAGCAAGGGTTATGGGGGGGCTGCAGTGAGTTTTTGGGTGGCACATGCCTTTCCCATGCCCACTGCCACTTGCCCAGCCAGAGCAAAGCCGCTGCTTATCTGTGATGTGTGGGGAAGCTGGGCCAGTTTCTGTTGCTGCGTGCCACTTGTCTGGAGGCAACACAGTGGCTCAGTCTTGCACCAGCCCCACACTGGCTGAGCAAGTGGGGCGGGGGCATAGCCCCCTGCTCCCAGCACCTTCTGCCTTTTGCCTAGAGCAGGCCCAGCCGTGCCTGCCCCGCTCAGACCCTGGGGCACATGTCCCTGCCCTCTACCCTCATGGACCAGTGGCAGGAGCAGCAGTGAAAGCCACTGGACAAGTTACCACACAAGCAGCTCCCAGACTGGTGGCGTACAGCAGCGCGATCCACCCCACCCCATCCCTGGGCAGCACTTGCCCCAGCCTGGGTCCAGCCTCAGCCCCAATACTTCCCTTGGTGTGGGAGCATTGAACTGCCCCCGCCCCACTTTCCCTCCTCCCTCTGTCCACCACAAGAGACTTACCAGCTGGATGCAGCTGTGTTCAGCATCAAAGACTACTGCCTGTTTAGTCTATAGCTGAATCTCTGAAGCTGTGCTGAACCTTTTCTGAATTGATTTGGAGACTTCCAGTTCTATTCAGACCTTTTAACGGGTCTCCTGATTCGATCTGGATTTGGAAATTTGCCCATCAAATCAGGCTGAATCTCCTCCAAATCAAATAATCTACTGAAGCTTCATGCAGCCCTAGTCTGAATGTTCTGTTAACATATTCAGCAGTATTTACTAGACTTTTCTTCTTACTGCCATTTATAATATTTCTCTTTATAGGAAAAGCTATATCTTTCACAGCAAGGTATGAAAATATATACTAAAGCATACTAACAGAATGCTATTTTCAAGCTTAACTATATGTAATAGTGCTGAGATCCTTGTGCCCAAGATATCTAATGAAACAATAGCATCTTTGTAGCTCTTATTTCCTTTATACCATACTCACTGTGGTTCAAATACCACAGGGTTTGACCAAGAACCTCACTAGTTTGCTAGCTCTGAATTCTTCTAGTTCACTCAGTCCCCCTAATAACATGGTCA
The DNA here is from genome assembly GCF_000455745.1 of Alligator sinensis. Classification (NCBI taxonomy): domain Eukaryota; kingdom Metazoa; phylum Chordata; order Crocodylia; family Alligatoridae; genus Alligator; species Alligator sinensis. The sequence goes on from NW_005842002.1 coordinate 1,878,903, forward strand.
AATATTGAAAAAGGATCATATCTAAGCTATGCTCTAAGTTGGCAAAGATACTTTATCAAAATGGAGAATCCAGTTATATCCCAGATAATACTTGTAAATTCTTCAGTTTTGGTTATATATGAGAGAGATAATTTTCATGGAAATGGAAGAAGTCATGGTTAAATCATATTAAAAGCTTGATAGGATACCCTGAAATTTCAGTGAAATTAAATAATAATAATGGCTGAAGAAATCCCAGGGTTATTACTGGAAATGTATTAAACAACTGAGCAGGAATAAATATATCAATACACCCATAATTACACTAGAAAAAAACTGAGGAAGGTGGTGAGGCTCTTATAAGGGAAATTGGAGTGAAAATACAAAATACACAACAAAATTGTGTGTGTTTACTTTATATATTATTTATATATGCACCTTATAATATAAGGCAAGATTCTCATCAGGTATAAACATACAGAGCCCCCTTATCCTCCAATAGAGTACTTTAGGACAACACATGTTGAGAAGTTCCCAATATTTACCGAACTCATTTGGATTCCACAGCCAAGATCAGCATTTCCAGGGAGAAGGCTTCCTAGAATGGGACGATCTTCATCTCTCTCCTAGAGGTAAGTGTCTGTTCTCCTACAGGTTGGCTGATCTCCTCTGAAGAGCTTTGAACTAGGTTCAACAGGGGACAGGGAACCGGTGGTCGAGGAGAACCTAAGTTTGGTGAGCCACAAACAAGGCACCAGATCAAACCAGATAAGCTCTAACAGGCACATTGGACATCGAGGCAAAGGGGCACCAAGGGCTTCCATTGGGGGTTAATGTGTCTTTACACAAATGGCAGGAGTATGGGGAATAAACAGGAGGAGCTCACACTCTTACTTGCTAGCACCCAGTACAACCTGGTTGGCTTAATGGAAACATGATGGGATTCTACTCACGACTGGGCGATTGGCATCGAGAGGTACAGGCTGTATAGGAGAGAGAGAGTGGGGAAAAAAGGTGGGGGTGTAACTCTCTATGTCAAGGAGCAGTACACATCTTCCATCATCAAGGTGGGGGTAGAGGAGGGGAATACTGAGGCATTGTGGATTAGGATACAAGAGGGTCCAGGGGAAAAGGACTTGGTAGTGGGGGTCTACTATAGACCTCCTCATCAGGATGATGAGCTAGACCTGGTATTCTCCAGGCAGCTCTGAGGCCATTCAGGTGAGAGAGGCTGTGCTCATGGGGGACCTAAATCTGCTGGGAAGAGCAGATGGCTAAATCAAACTGCTCACGTAGGTTCTTAAACTGCATGCAGGACCTCCACCTAACCCAGGAGGTGTCCAGTTCCACTAGGGGTAATGCCTTGCTAGACCTGGTCTTAGCAACTGGGGACAATCTTGTGGGTAACCTGCAAGTACACAGTAACCTGGGAGATAGTGACCATCATTTGGTCAAATTCACAATCCAGCGAAGGGTGGGAAAAATAACCAGCGAGGCTAAAGTGTTAGACTTCAGAAGGGTCAATTTTAGTAAGTTTAGAAGGCTAGTTAGTGAGGTGGCTGAACTCAAAAGCATTGAGCAAATGGGGGTCCAGGAGGGTTGGCAGTTTCTGAAGGGAGTGATCCTTGGGGCACAAAAGGAGACTATCCCATTTTGCAGAACAGGGGACAAGGGTACAAAATAGCCCCCTTGGCTGATCAGGGAACTCCAGAAAAGACTGGTGGCAGAGAAATTTACAGGGAGTGGAAGCAGGGTGCAGCCACCAAGGAATATACCTTCCTGGTGAGCTATTGCAGGGAATCAGTTAGGCAGGCCAAAGCAGGGCTGGAGCTTAGGCAGGCTACAACAATCAAGGACAATAAAAAGTCCTTCTACAGATACCTAGCGAGCAAGCGGAAGGCCCACAGTAGCATAGGGCCCCTGCAGGACAAATCAGGGCAGTTGGTAACAGACAAAGGGAAAAAGCGGAGCTCTTCAGTGAGTTCTTTGCTTCAGTATTCCTAAGTACTGGCCAAGACAATTCACTCAACTTGAACATACATAGATGTTTGGGAGGCACTAGACCACCAACAGTTAGTGCTGACTTAGTGAAGGAGCACTTGGAGGGATTGGATGGGTAAAGGTCAGCAGGCCTGGATGACCTCCATGGGTGCTGAAGGAACTGGCAAGTGTCATAGCTGAGCTGTTAGCATGGCTTTTTGAGCACTCATGGTGCTCCAGCCAGGTCCCTGAGAACTGGAAAAGAGCAAGAAGGGGAGGAGGGATGAGCCGGGTAACTTTAGGCCAGTCAGTCTTACCTCTATCATCGGGAAAACACTGGAAAAAATCATTTGTGAAGGCCTAGCAGGGAAAATGATGCTGAAGTGAAACCAGCATGGGTTTGTCACAGGTAGATCCTGCCTGACAAACCTTATAGCCTTTTATGACCAGGTCACACACTACCTAGACGCAGGAGCTGAGGCAGATGTCATCTATCTGGATTTTAAGAAGGCCTTCGACAGCTTCGCATCCTATTCTCATAAGGAAGCTAGCAAGCTGTGGAGTGGATGCTTATACAATCAGGTGGGTGGCCAACTGGCACCCAGAGACTAGGGGTGGATGGGTCATTTTCAGCCTGGAAGGAGGTGGGCAGTGGTGTCCCTCAGGGTTCAGTCCTTGGACCGGTGCTATTTAATATCTTCATCAGCGATTTGGACGAGGGTGTGGAGAACACCCTGTCCAAGTTCGCAGATGACACCAAGTTACGGGGCAAAGTTAACACACGGGAGGGCAGGGAGCAGATAAAGGCTGATCTGGACAGGTTGAATCAATGTTAAATTGCATCCTGTTGCATTCTGCCCAAAGACAAATGCAAGTCATAGTTGACTCTAAGATGAACATGCACCAGCAGTGTAACTAAGCCATCAACAAAGCCAATCGCACCTTGTCGTGCATAAGCAGGTGCATGACCAACAGATCAAGGAAGGTGATGCTCCCCCTCTTTGCGGCATTGATCAGGCCGCAGTTGGAGTACTCTGTACAGTTTTGGGTGCCGCACTTCAAGAGGTATGTGGAGAATCTGGAGAGGGTTCAGAGGAGGGCCACTCATACGATTAGTGGCCTCTGTTCAAGATCCTACGAGGAGAGTTTGAGGGATCTGGAACTCTTCAGCCTTCACAAGAGACGTCTGAGGGAGACCTTGTAGCTGCCTATAAGTTTATCAAGGGAGGACAACAGAGATGTGTTATTTACCTGGGCACCCCTAGGAGTAACTGGGAATAACAGGTACAAACTAGTGAAGAGTAGATTCAGGTTAGACGTTAGGAAGAAATTTTTCACAGTAAGGGTGGCCAGAATCTGGAATGGGCTGCCAAGGGAGGTGGTACTCTCACGTAACTTGGAGGTCTTCAAAAGGAGGCTAGATAGACACCTGGCTGAGGTCGTATGACCCCAG
>NW_005842002.1:1882345-1894987 GCF_000455745.1 Alligator sinensis
CTCTTTCCTGCCTGGGCAGGGGGTTGGACATGGTGATCCTTCATGATCCCTTCTGACTCTACAATCTATGAATCTATGAGTCTAAGCCTAATTTTTTGTCTTTTAATTGTAGTCAATAAAGTTGGTCCATCTGGAAGCAGGAAAATTAATAACTATTATGCTTCTCTTGCCAGTATATGATTGACAAAAATAGACAACTAGCTCATTTTTACCCATTTGGGTTTAAATCAGTTGTGACCTGCTTTCTACAGGAGACAGTCTCACAAGCCAAGGCATTCCTAGTTAACTTCTAAAGTGAAAACACAATTCCAAGTTTAAGGGAAATATCACAAATTCTATAGTTATATTCTATAGTTATATTGACCTATTCACACTTCCTTGACTCTCCAATCTAACCTAATCATTCTTCTCTCCAAAGTGCAACAACTGTAACAGAAGAGATGAAGAACCCTCATCCAAAACAGCCCATAGGCTGGCCTTTAGGGCATTCTTTAGGTAGGTGGAAGGTGTAGGACAAATCCACATACAAAGGCAGTAAAAGCCAGTTTCCCACATCCTGGATATAAGTTATAACTATTGAGGTATTGTATATGAAGATGGTGACACCATGTCTTCCACTCCACTGGTCACATTTTAAAAGAAGCAAGAGACACCAGTGCGAAGAGGAGCATGACACTTTGATTGTGCTCTGAGAATACCTACTAGTACCAGACAGAGCCTTTTCAGAGGGCAGGCATAGGAATAGTTGATTTCTGGATTTCAGTTGGTCTTAGACATGGGATAGATCCTGAACTGCTCAGCCTGATCAGCCCTGTCAAGACTGAGGTGTTTCTGGGCATGTGAAGAAGCAGAATTTTAAACAACTTCAGACTTTAAGATCAAAAGTAGAGATGCTTATGGAGTTTCAGTGCATCCAGGGTTAGTCAGCAGTCAGGGACAGAACCAGAGGAGTATAGGGCTTTGGCTGCACCCACCTTTGGCTGTTTAGCATGCACAGCAAACTCTTTGAGCTTGCCAGAACATTAGGGAAGCTTCTGAAAGGGCTGCTGCTTTGGTGGGGCTCTGGAACCTAGAGGGTAAATGCTGCTGCCATCATCTCTCCCTTTTCCCCTGCCACCAAATTTGGTGGAGGAGAAGTGGGTGAAGAGGTAAACATACCCCACCCCTAGCTCCCTCCTCTTGGATCCACCCATGGTGGCAGCTGAAGAGATTTTGAGAATTAATAATTTTTGGACATGGGCTCTCAAACCCCACTAAAAGATTAGGTACCTAAGGCATGTCTACATGTTTATTAATGTGCTTTAGGTAATGCACATTAAATCTAGTACCTCCAGGCACCTATACATGAGCATGGAGGCTGGTCCAACAGACTAGAATTCTAGCGTGTCAGATTGAGTCTGCTGGAGCATAGCAATTGCCACACTCCATCAGTCTCCTGCATCTCATGTATCAGCATCCATCTTCTTAAACATGGTGGCAGGGGCACTTAAACTCAAGCTCATTCAATGAGATTTAGTTCATATGCCCCCACCTCTATTTTCAAGCACAGGGATGCTGATACAGGGGATGCTGTGGTGCTTTAATTAGAGAGGCTTTCAGAGCCGCTCTAAATAAAGTGCCACCCCGACCTCTGGGAGCATGGGTAGAAGTGCTCTCCATTGTGAGGCACTAGAAAAAGGTGCATTAGCCTATTTTAATGAGCAGTAACCAATAAGCATGGTTTTTCTGTGATGGTTTAATGCATATTAAAATAGACTAATGTGTATTAAAGTACACGTGTAGACACAACCCTAACCTTTTATTTTTTTAATTTGGTCTTTTGTCTATTGTTCCTCTACAAAGGTTATTTTTTATATCAACAGAATGGGATATAGAGATGAGATTCAAGCAATCTAATTGACTTGACATACAGGGCATTAATTCTCAAGACATGCTTGGTAAATATCAATTGAAACTTCATCAATCTTAAGACAAAAATGTTTTCCACCCTGTTTTATGCTCTTAATAGTGGTAATACCTTCAGAGCAAGACATTTCACAGGAATTAATAACCAGTGGGGTTAATGGCCCATAGCTTCTTACAGCCAGTCATTAATCTACAGGAAATGCCCTGTGTCTTGTATAATTATTTCTTATTTTAAACCTTGTTTGATGGTTAAAGATTTTTCTTTTTTTGCGGTGGGGGGGGAGGGGGGAGGGAGATTCTATTTAAAAAAACCTAAACAAACAGTCAAACCAACAGGAGAGAAACCAACAGCATTATCTTGAACAGCTTTGATGGGTACCCTAAAAGCTTTGATGGGTACCATAAAAGATGCAGATTAGACAGGACTTTCAGATGAAACTTTCCAAAAATCATATAACAATATCCCATTGAAGTTAGTGGTAAAATTCCCATTGACTTCAATGGAGGCAGAATGAAGGCAATATTGAAAAATGCTTTTTAAAATGCAAACCTTATTTTGTGGCCACTTAAAGCAGAGGTTGGAATTTTCTACATTATTTTCTATTAAAAAAGGAGGGTGGGAGCTGGAAGACATGACCATTTATCTGTGATTTCTCTGATCCTGGCCCACCCTATGGTTTGACCAGCTCAGCTTCCAACCCCCATGACCATGAGTGAGATTTCATGTTCCCAAGGTTTTGTTACTTAGACTACTAAACATTTTCTGGAATATATGAAACGATTCACAAGAATAATTAAAGTTACAATTGACAAAATAAGAGAGAGTACATATTGTGAAGCAATAACCCTTGATTTTATTTGTTAATGCACTTGCTAATTCATAACATTCCTGAATTAGGAATTAGTCTCCATCTTATTATCATGATTTAGTGATTTGTGACAGCAGAAAAATACAGGACGAAGGACACCTTTTTCCATTTTTTAAACAGGTTTGTTGTTTTTTTTGCAGAAGACAGAGTAAGAGAAATGAAATGAAGTCAGCCCACATCCCTAGAAAATCTAGGGCTCCCTCTCCATGGCTGTAATTGCAGTCAAAATTTCTTCTAACTGAATTTCAATGCACAATGAACTCAATGGAAGCATACACTTTAATGTAAATGTCTAAATCTTGGCCCTCTGCAAGTGATTGAGAGCCACTTGACTCACCATAATTTGGATTCTGTAGCTCCACACCCGACCTGTTTCTTGTCCCCTTCTTAACTAGTTATACAATTAACACAGAAAACTCTTCTGTAACATGTATGGCATGAAGTTGTTGCCACGTGAATACTCTGTGTATAACCAATGAAGCTGACCTTCTGTATATGCATGAATTTAATCCTTGGAATGTATATGGGTAGACTAAAGATCTTATAAGCTTCTAAGATATTACCTCCAAGCAGCTCTGTCTAGTTTTGTTAATGTATGTTAGTAAAATATTATACTCTACTTAATGGACAAAGATTTTGATTGCCACTTGTTGGACACATATACTAGTGAAAATCTTCAGGTTTTTCATCCGGGTACAACAAAAACAGATAAAAGATCATTTTGAAAGCCTGATTATACAGAGAAGAATGACAATGAGGTATGCAATTTAGCTTTAAATATTAATGGAAATTTAAGAATATAAATTAGGGTAATCTTCTTTACTCTTGACTAGTTTTAAGTGTCAGTTGAGATGATTGACATTGCTAAACAGAATATATCTAATTTTATGCAAATAATTTTAGCCATTCTGACCTTTTTCTTTTGACTTTTCAAGTGAAAGGCCACAAGTTCACCTTATTGTGATCAAGTTACAAAGCATACTTCGCACATCACTTAAGACAAAGCCTGAATTAACATATGTAATTACAGAGGCAAAGTAACATGGTCTGAGGTGATTCTTAGAGTGTGACTGCAATACCCCTGTCACTGAATGTTATAAGACTGGATAAATCTCAAGCTTTTGAAGCGTGTTGACAAAAATAGCGAGAAGCATATTTAGTCAAGTGTTCATACTTTGATTGGTCCCACTGCTACATGAAACAGAAGCATGCAAACACAGAGGGGTGAAATCCAATGAGGCAAAGTCAAATGCACAAAATCTTGCTTCAGAATAACACAGCAGCACTGACTACTACAGAGAGATGACCGACAGGACTGCAAAAATATCATTGAAGATGGTCTTTCTGTTGCAAAATATATTTCAGGAACTCTCCAATATTAGGTACAGTTTCACAAAGTTTTCCCCACATTTTCTCACCATTCTTTTTTTGTATAGAGTCTGATACACAGATCATTGCAGTCAGTGAGAAAACCTTCCATTGAAATTACTGGCCTATAAAACAATATCCTTGTATCTCAATCATTTCAACTTCCAACTACTGCTCATTGATATCACCATAATTTAAGCATGCTAAAATCCACATTCAGGAAAGCATCACTATTTTAGGGCAGTACTTATATACATGCTTAAGTGCTTTCCTGAATCCAGGCTGGATTCTTGTCGGGGGGTGGTTGCTGAAAAAGGATAGATTAAGGCAGTGGGGCCAACCATCTTGGCAGGTAGGCCACAAATTAAGCCCCACATCCTCCTGAGTAACACTCCCCTCCCCTCGCCTGATCTGCTGCTCTGCTTTATGCTCCCTTCCCCCTACCCAATCTGCCCACACATCAAAGGGGATTGTGCTACTTGCATGTGCTGCAAGTTGGCCACCTTGGATTAAGACATTTACTTAATTGGTGTAAAGAATACAGGGCTATAGTGCAAAACTATGACTCCAAATCCCACAGTGTCATACCACAGCAAATGAAACACTCTCCATTTTATAGTTATACTTTGAAAACTAATCCCCACATCTATCTTCAAGTAAGAACAATCTTTGCTTCTTGCCATTTTTCCATAAAAGTCATTTAGACATTTTGGTATCATGGGGAACTGTTTATGTGAAGATTAGAAAGGAAACACTTAGGGCTAAAGTAATACATTTATTACATGCCAAGTTACAGTTCAGTGCATTCCCATTTCTGTTTGCACACAACTATGAAAAGCTAGAATGATTTCACCAGTAACGAATGAGGTACACAGAAAAGTTTGTCAACAGACAGAAGCAAATGTATCTATAAGCCAAACAGCCATAACATTCAATAGCTTTAATACTCTATTATATTGTTTCATAGAAATTAGAGATGAAAGACTTCTTGTTCATCCCCTGCCAATTCAGGATGTTTTTTATTTTCTAATTCAATCATTGAAGGCTGATTGGCAAGTGACAACTACATGAAATAGGAATAACTAACTACATGTGTCAAAAGAGAGCAGCCTCATTAGGGCTGTGAAGAACTGATTCCCTCTCATGAAGTGCTGAGTTCTTCAAGCTCCATTTATTTAAAGGGGAATTGATGGAGCTTGGCACCTGAAAGGATCTGGCCTTTGTTTTACAATGAGCATTGTACTTCAGGGTACATCTGACCTTCCGCTACTGAAACCACCTTCACCTGCATACACACATCATCTTTTCCAAGACAAATAATGCTGTGCCAGGTACAGTTAAAATATCACAACTACACTCCTAGTGAATTGGCATGTTTCCATGTTATTGAATGTATCCTGGAAACTGGGCTGCTAAACAAGAACAATATTACAGTAGCTCAGGAAATGTTGTTAAATGCTGCCTCACTTTTACCCTAAATCTAATATGGAGGGTGAACTCTAAAAGGTCACCCAAAAAACTGAAGTCTGATAAGATCAGTGGCATCTTTTGAATTCTCCCCAAAAGAGAAGCAATTATTCAGTCAAATAATATTGTAATAAAGTTTGTTTTAAAGAATGCTCACCATTTATTTGCTTTCTCTCAGAATCAGTGAACTTCTGTTTGCATATTTTATTAAGTTCTGGGGTCAGATATTATTCTCATGTTTCACATGGGAATTGTGTTCTGTATATCAAATCCAATTGCTTGTGGAACTAGGTAGCATAAAAACAGGTTATATTTTCTGTGGTAATCTAGAGAAGAGATGATATTCAATAGATATTAGGGTGCTCCCTTTTAATATAATAAATAATTCTCTATTGTTCACTGTGATTTTCTTTCTTTTTATCTACTGGAGATAGCTTCTAATATCATAAAACCTGCACGAGGCACCGTCTCTCACATACATCTCCTTGTCCCACAAATCCTTTTCAACATACCTTGAGGTCTTCTATGTAATTCTGACTTTTAATTAAAGAATATCTCAGTTATGGAGCTGACTTTCATGGGTTCACTTAAGGCAAGTTTCACTGTCTACATAAGAGAGAAAGCAGAAAAGATTATATTTTTTCATAGTGAAGAACCCTAATTTAAAAGTGGTAATTAATTTTGTCAGCCAACAATATTTAACATTTAAAGAGCAACCTGGACAGCCAATCACTTAGAGAAATCCTACCAAAGTGCATGGACATTTTATCTGTGGAGAGGTTGCAGGACTGGGTCCTGAAATGTTCAGGTATGTGTCTCACCACGGAGAATTATTTGAAATAAATAATCATTACTTTTTGCTTTCTGCACAACAGGAACTTCTAATAAAATACACAAATATTAAAGAAACTATTAAAAATAAGTTCATATTCCAGATTGAAAATATTCATAAAGTTTGGAGCTGGCTTAGTAAATGATATGCAAAGAAGCAGACCAAATCAACAGAAGCAATGCCACCTTGAATTACCCTGTAAGTGAAGTGGAGAAGGCCACACACTTTGTTCTGATGGCTAAAGTCTGAATAGAATGACTTTGAAAGACATGGCAATGGTGGGTCCAAATTTATAGCAACAAATCCTATTGGGCATGTCTACATGTATTATTAATGTGCTGAAAGCTTACCGTGCAGTAAAATACTACACAGTAAGCTTTCCTTGGAAGCTCATCTACATGTGCGCCCAATGGGCGCAGTTCAGTGCAGGGTTACTCCTGCCCTACAGCAGGTGGGAGAGCTCCAGATTCCCCCAGGTGCCAGCCATAGGCTGGCAGGGGGCACTGGGGTGAAATCTGGGCTCCAGAGGTTGGAGGGAGCTGTCTTGCTTCTGAGGCAGCTGCTTCCCAGCCCTACACTCCTTCCTTGAGCAGATGCCTGCTCAAGCCCCTGCTCCAGTCTCAGAACTCAGGCAGACATTGTCCCCTGCCCTGGCATCTGCCTGCTGCAGGGTTCCTGATGAGAGGAGGGGCCTGGCAGCAGGCAGCTGCTGGGGCAGGGGACAATATCATCAACCCAGCTTCAAGAATAGAGTGGAGGGTCCAGCAGCAGCCAGCTGCCAGGGCAGGGAATGGTGTCCCAGCCCCAGCTTCAATCGTCCTGCCCCCTGCTGCCTGGGCTGACAGGGAGACTTTGCTCCCGGTCAGCTGTCTACACATGAACTACAGTGCAGTAGCTCTTGCATGGTAAATCTACTACCTGTTTTTACAGGTAGTAGAAAACTGTGCATTATCTTATTTTATTTTGCAGTAGCTGCTGCACAGTTACATAGTGACACTTTAGTGCACAGTAGATTAGTCTACCGTGCAATAAAGCATCCCGCATAGATGCACCCACTATGATGTGCATTAAGGCTCCAATCAGGTCCAGTTAAATTAATCAAAATAGATGGGGGAGTGGAGAAGAGATGAGTACATGCTTGTCTACATGGCCAGATTCTCTGATACTATATATGGGCAGAGTTCTGATGAAGTCAATGGAGCAACATAACACCACCTAGGCATGGAAGGATTTTGTCCTATCTTGAGAAGTCCAAGAATCTCACAACAGCTAAGCAAAGATGGATAACATGCAAGTGTAAAACTTAGCTGAGGTTGAAAGCACAAAACTATGTAATGATCAGCATCAAACAAACCTAGAATTACCATTGCTTTTATATAATATATATGTAATATGCTGTTCCCATCTTCTCACTCTGATTATGTGCATTCACACTTGAACACACTTAACATATTGCAGAAGACAAATGGCTAAAGTCACTAAAGGAACATTCTATTCCAACCTTTTTTAAATAGGAATTTATAAAAATCCAGGATTTTTCAAGTTACCTATAATAGAAAAGGTTGACATGAGAATTATATAACAATTATGGTATTCCCATTTTATTAAATTGTTGATAACTTTGGTGTAAGAATGCTATAAATTTTAACTGTTATATCATTTAAGAAAGAAATTCTGAAGTTATAGTCATCCAATTTAACCATGTAATCCCTGACTGCATTTTAAATAGAAAAGTGAGGGAAACTTTTACCAGAAAAAAGGAAGTTTCCTACTAATTTCAAAACTTAAAAATGCCCATAGAGTTGATCAAAAGAGGGGAAAAATATTATGAAACTGTCACTATAATTCCTTCCAATGTTTTAAAATTTTCAAAATTCACCAACATTTGAGAGATTTTTTTTACCAGCTCTAATTTTTTAAGCTTTCTTTAAGATGCATTAAATTATCCCTTTCTGAGTTTGTCAAATGTTCCAATTCATAGATAAAGGTAGCTAATCCAATAAACAAGGTTGAACAAGGCAAAAGCGGTTGGAAAGAAGATTCGAGAATAGGAGTCAATTTTAGCAACACGGATGTGTATTCTTCCTTCTCTCCAAGATCCCGTGCGGCAGTCATCAAAACAGCAAAAGAAGCTGGTGCAATCTTTCCCCTCCAGACACTCATATCCATAATCATCATCATGTTCTGGGAGATGACTGAGGTTGTTAATTGGAATTAATGTTGACCCAGGACGGACAGCAATTGCAGGTGATTTCTAAAGAAAATTATAGATTAGATTTTCTCATTGACTATAATCAATTCATATATTTCCCCAGGAAAAAGCCCACTTGTATATATATTTACAATGCAATATGCAGAATTTGACATTTTAAAAATATTTGGGAAATTTCCCTAACTATGAAAGATTTTGTATAATTAATTACAGCATCTACTGTGAGAAGAAGGAGCCAGTAATAGCCTGTTTTCATTGAGCAAATGATTATCACAGGATGAAATTCACTGCAACTGTGGAAACATAACTTATATACTGATGTAATTTATACAGGTATACCTGTATAACCTCTGATTTTCCAAGGTGTAACTTTAGCCCCATAGTGATGCGGCTTATGCTAGTATAGGGTGGATATTGTGCATTCACTTTGCTTTACTTCACATTTATACCAATATAAACTTACAGATGGTGTAAAAATCCCTAGGTCCTTTTCCAGTAACAGTTTTTTAACCAACCATTTGCTCAGAAAAAAAAAATTGAAAATGTATTAAATGTTTAAGAACAGAAGTTCAATTGTTCAGTGGATTTTATAAAGAAAACATTATACCTTAACTAACTTTCAGCCAAGGATCTTGTTAGAACAACTAAGTATTATTATACTCTCATTCAAAAAAAGAAAAGAGAAATGAAAACTTGATGCAGCATTTTAAGTTACTTACCAGGAGTAGGGCAGCGAGTTTGTGGCAGATGTCACCTGTTTACTAAGACCAGGAAACTTATCTTATTTACCCAAATACAATCATAGTATCATAGTGCTTAGGGTCAGAAGGGACCTAAACAGATCATCAGGTCCGACCCCCTGCCCCAGGCAGGAACGGATGCCAGGGTCATATCACCCAGCCAAATATCTGCCCAGCCTCCTCTTGAAGACCCCCAAGGTAAGAGAGAGCACCACCTCACTTGGGAGCCCATTCCAGAGCCTGGCAGCCCTAACTGTAAAGTAATGTCTCCTGATGTCCAGCCTGAACCTTGTCTCTAACAATTTGTAGCCGTTATTCCTAGTAACCCCAGGTGGTGCCCGGGGGAACAGAGCTTCCCCCAATTCCCTCTCGTCTCCCCTGGTGAGTTTGTAAATGGCCACCAGATCCCCTCTCAGCCTTCTCTTGTGGAGGCTGAATAGTTCATAGAGCCTGCCCTGCTGCCCCTGGACCATGCGAGTGGCCCTCCTCTGGACCCTCCCAATGCTAGCCACATCACTCTTGAAGTGCAGTGCCCAGAACTGGATGCAGTACTCCAACTGTGGCCTGACCAGCGTCGCATAGAGGGGAAGGATCACCTCCCTGGACCTGCTTGTGATGCATCTGTAGATGCACGATGACTTTGTAGATACAAGATGACTTTGAATTTAAGATGACCCCCTCCCCCAATAGATTCTATACATGGAAAAGTATACATTTCTTACAAGTTTACATATATAGAACCTAATTATTATAAGGTTGTCTTAAAGTAACATACCCTAACCACTATAGCAGGGAAAGCAGTGGCAGACGGTGAAGGGCCAGACACTGTCCCTTTGCCCCCTCCATGCTTGTCCCTGTCACACAGCTGTCTGTTCCCTCTGCCAGTTAGCCCCCTCCCCCTCCCATACTTGTTGCTCTGCTGTCTGCCCTCCCTGCCAATTTTCTACAGTATCCTGCACATTCTCCCTGCCCCCCACACCCTTTGCCCCCCCAATGGCTATACCTATCCCCGTTGCCTGTCCCTGATCCCAGTTCCCCCTGCCTTTTGCCCCCTATACCTGTTCCTGAACCACTGTCATCTGTCCCCCTGCCACGTGTCTCCCCCCACCCATGCCCCTCATTCCTGTGCCTTCCCCCCTGCCACCTTTTCTCTCCACCCTCTGGCTCCCCCTGCCACCTGCATCCCATGGGAGACAGCAGGAAACTCTGCAATAGAGAAGGATATATAAGCAACCCCCCAACACCAGATCCCCTGGCCACTTACCCCAGCTTCCCCTGCCACTTACCTTCAGCATCAACTCAGGCATGGGGTCAGGGCCAGGCCTAGAGCTAGGACTAGGGCCACTGTCAATGACTGCCCCAAAACAAGAGCCAGAGCCAGAGCTGCCACAGAAGGTAAATGTTCAAATATGGAAAGCATTATTATAAAAAGACTGATGACTAATTGTTTTCTGTGTCCCCATCAGATGGGACAAGAAGAAATAAGCTTACATTATAACAAGGGAGGTCCCTTTTAGCCCTAATTTTTTATGACCCTAGATTCATAAAGGATAAGTTATAATGACAAAAAAGAAGACAGGAGGGAGTATGAAGAAAGAGAAGAGAAGAGCAGAGAGGAGAGACAAACACCAACAACAAACATGAGAATAGAAAACCTTAAGGAAAACCTATGTCAGGAAAGAGTACACACACACACACACACACACACACACACAGGGGCAGACAACCAGTTGATGTAAATCAGAAAAGCCTCATTGGACGCCCACACATGAAAGCACGTATGCTTGCAGCAGCTCAAATAGAAGCAGTACAAATTTGAGCTGGGGCTTTTTGCCTCAGCGCACATGCTCAGACATGCACTTTGTTGTGGAGCAAATTGTGCCACTTGGGGCAAAATAACCCTGCCTGACTCCTCCCGGATCTGCAGCCAGGGGGAGCTAGAGCCCAGGGACAGCACCTGCACTGTCCCTAGCAGTATAAAAAGCCGCCCTGGCAAGTAGCTCAGGGCTACTAGCTCTCAGGAGCTTCTGGGGCCCAGCCAGTTGGTGCCTGGGGACACTACCCCTTGTGCCAGCTGAACTGCTCAAGCAGCCCTGAGAGTTCCCTGCACCCTCTACCTGCTGCAGCAGTCTGGCAGTGGGGGCTGCTGCCTGGCTATGACCTACTGCCATCTGCAACAGCATTTGGCCCCAAGACTGTGTGCCTGCCAGACCTGGATGGGGTCTGCATGGCTGCAGCATAGGCATCTGCATCTCTGGGCCAGCTGCCAGGGGGCTGTAGCTGCACACTTGGCCTTTGTGCGGCTCAACTGCCATGTGTGCCACCACCTTGCCATCTGGGCAGTCTAGCATGTCCTCCTGGCCCCATTTGGCTAGGAGGTCAGCCACAGCCAGCTGGGTCCAAGGTGCGAGCTCTGAGCAGGCAGGGTCCTGCCACTGGCCTTCCTAGCAGGAATTCTGGTGTTCCCTATTGGAAAACTGAAAAATTCCTAATAAAAAAAAATTCCAAAGTCACTCTGTAAAATACCCCCGAATCCATGTTCCTCCACAAGTAAAACAAAAGACCACTATAACGAGAGAGAGAGAGTGAGACAGAGACAGCGATCAGTTGGGCAATGTTTTATTAATATATCTACAGTATTAAAGCATATCTCTTATGATAATAATAAAGTGAACTCTAAATATATGTTTCATGAATTCATGAATATATATTTTGCTGCCCCCACACAGGGGTTATGGACCCCTAACAGGGGATTCAGCCTCCACACAAGGAGTTTGGCCCCCGTTAGCCCTATGACTTAGTAGGGCTAACGGAAACCTGGTGGGATTCATCCCACGACTGGGCAGTACATATTGAGGGTTAGAGATTGTACAGAAAGGACAGGGTGGGGAAAAAGGAGGGAGGGGTTGCGCTCTATGTCAATGAGCAATATACGTCAACCCTAATGAAGACGGAATCAAAGGATGAGGAAGTAGAAGGATTGTGGGTTAGGCTACATGGGGGGCAAGGAGAAAGGGATTTGGTGGTAGGGGTCTGCTACAGACCCCCAAATCAAGGGGAAGAAATAGATGCGGGGCTCCTGAGGCAGCTCTCAGAGACCATAAAAGTGAAAGAGGCGGTATTCATGGGGGACCTAAACTACCCAGACATCTGCTGGGAGAAACAGATGGCAAAGTCCCACCACTCACGCAGGTTTCTAACCTGTGTACAGGACCTCCACCTGACACAGGAGGTACATGGTCCCACTAG
>NW_005842002.1:1896180-1896642 GCF_000455745.1 Alligator sinensis
CATCAGCGACTTGGACGAGGGAGTGAAATGTACTCTGTCCAAGTTTGCAGATGACTCGAAGCTATGGGGAGAAGTGGACACGCCGGAGGGCAGGGAACAGCTGCAAGCAGACCTGGACAGGTTAAACAAGTTGTCAGAAAACAGCAGAATGCAGCTCAACAAGGAGAAATGCAAAGTGCTGCACCTAGGGAGGAAAAATGTCCAGCATACCTACAGCCTAGGTAATGACGTGCTGGGCGGCACGGAAGTGGAAAGGGATCTTGGAGTCCTAGTGGACTCTAAGATGAACATGAGTCGGCAGTATGACGAAGCCATCAGAAAAGCCAATGGTACTTTAGTCTGCATCAGCAGATGCATGACGAATAGGTCCAAGGAGGTGATACTTCCCCTCTATCGGGCACTGGTCAGACCGCAGTTGGAGTACTGCGTGCAATTCTGGGCGCCGCAATTCAAGAGGGATGC
>NW_005842002.1:1898079-1905566 GCF_000455745.1 Alligator sinensis
GGGGGGGTGGGCTGTCAGCCAGACGGTAGCTCCAATTGCTAGTAAGTGCCATTTTTTTGTTTTGTTTTTTAAACTATGGGGTTTAAGTGAAGGGATTGTCGGGGTGGAGCCAGGCAGGGCAGGGTTTGGGGCAGAGCATAAAAGTGATCGAAAGCCTTGGGGGTGCTGGTGGGAGCAGGGGCCAAGCAGGGCAGGGGTTGGGGGCCTTGGGGAGCCTGCTGGAGTAGGGGCCAGGCAGGGCCAGGGTCGGAGGACTTGGGAGGTCTGGTGGGGGTAGGGGTGGGGCTGGCGGGGGTCCCCACCGTGGTCCCCTCCCCCCTCCTCCAGCCCCCCCCGACCTCTTACTCACTGGCACTGGAGCCCTGGGGGGGGAACACGGCCGGGCCGCCCCGCGGTTTCGAACAACAGAGATGCTGTGGCAGCCAGAGCATCTCAGTGGAGGACACAGCCTCCAGTTGCCTCAGGGCACAGTCCGGGTCCGTGCGCTGATCCGCTTTTTTAAACTTTGATTTTTTTAGACCCCTGGATTTGGCTGTTAATTTGGGCAATATAGGTGCTGCTGACTACATTTCCCTTCCCCCTTCCATTGTGAAAAAAGATAACACATCTCAAAGTCATGAGCATGGTTTTTAACCACAGAACAATTGAAAGGCCATACTTGCACCACCACACATAGGAAAGTGAAATACACAGGGTTTTTTTTAGTGCTCTGATAAAGAAAAAAGATCTTTTTTCAAACATCTGAATCCCTCAGATACAACTACCAACTTGCAAGGCTCACATACAAGGAGGTTACTTCTCATTAACAAATAGGAAAGTGACTGTATTTTTCAGCTGATAAAAGTGGATCATTATGGATGGATGGATGGTTCTGTCCTTTAAAAGGAATAAAACATTTTGCAACCATTTTCACACACCCACATCTATATGTAAACAAGTCTGTCAATGTGACCAAAGATGCAACTTTAAAAAAATGTGTCTGATAACTGAAGACAATATATAGGTATCCTACTACTAACTGTGTCTTTTCAGTACTACACTCCAGCAGATATACAACAAGGGTTTGAATATATGGAACCTTACTATTTATTATGTTTCCAACATTGTAAAAAATATGTAATTTAGTGATTATTCCACTTCAGAAAGCTTTTATAACATCCAATATTCTTGAAAAAAAATACTGCTTTGTTCAAAATTCCCCTTAAAATGCCTTTTTAAAATATATTTTCCATATATTTTTGCAATTGCACAGGTCTGAAAATAAGCAGAAAAGATTTATCCTCTTTATTATTTATGGCATTTGTCTATATATTCAAATAATGGGTAAGGATATGTTCCATATGAATATTTCATGCTGTTTACACTTTGAGTATTATAAAATATTTGTTACATTGAGGTATCCTATTCTCTCTTTGTAGTCCAAAAAATCACTGAAGGGAAACAGTAAGCCCTATTTATAAGAGCTCAGATAACTTTTCTCTGTTCATGAAAACTAATGTGGCCCTACAGCCATCACTGAAAGTACTAGGGGGATATGATAAGTGAAGTAAAGTGCTCTTGATGAATTTAACCCCTGAACCTACCTAACCATTTCATGAAAAAATATTAGTAAAATAGAATAAACACAATTCTCACAACTGCAATTTTTGCCATTTTCTGAAAATCTAAGCTACCTGAACCTTTTTGGAGTAACCTACAGGAGTAATAAGCTTTTATTCTATGTTCATTTGGAAAGAAGACTCCTGTAAGCCATCTTTCCAAAACAGCTGTGAATGAGCCTTCTCAGAAAGAATTAAACTGATTTAAAAAAAAATAATTGATTTAAAAAATGCACATCCTTAGCCAGCAGGGAAAAAATGAATAGAGGACTTGGACAAAAGACAGTTTTAAAAAGCTGGATTTGTAACTATATATCTTTACTTAATTAGACTGCCAATTTAATTGTTTCTTTTGGAACAAGAAATCTAACTGCCTCATTTAAACAATGAAGAAAATAAGCAAAAGCTATTTTTCATTAAAAGGTGCATATATTAAACACACAAAAAAAAAAAAAATATTTCTGATTTTCATATTAGTCCCTTAGCTAAAATATTCTCCAGGACATTTTTGCTTTGCTGTTAATGTGTTTTAAATAATTCTGGATAAACAGATTGTTGTATTTTTTGTATCTTAAGAAACAAAGCACATGCCTAATGAAAACATGTAATTAAATAGTGTTTTCAGTATTATCATCATGAGTTCTAGTTTTTTTTTTAAGTCTCCAGCTACACATTCAATAAATGGGATAACTTGCATCTCACCAGTACTGTATATTTTATACTGTTTTATATATTACAACTATTGAACCATTTGACACAACACTGCACAAATGGTAAGTTCACAAAAAAAAATTTATTCAAGTCTGGAATCTCTGGTATACCTCTAATATTACTTCAATATTTGCTGGTTGGCTACTAACTGATTTAATGTTACTTCAAAAGAGATATTTAGATAGCTATTTTGATTTTGACTGATCTCAGAAGATATTTAATACTAAAAAAAGCTATTACACTAGCAAGTATAAACTAATCAGGATCTTTTTCATACAGGATATGAAGGAAGAGAGGCATCTAATTATTTCTGTTTTTAAAATACGTGGAATGCACTGAGATCTAGGCTGCTGGCAATAGATTAGATGACAGATGGACAAAATATGGTCCACGAGCCTGCAGGCTATTCTATATGACCTGTGGGGCCCCTTTAGAAAATTAATATTTATCTGCCCCTAGCTGCCTGTTAAAGATGACAGGAGCCAGAGGCAGTAGGACCCAGGGAAAGCCACAGCAGGAGCCTGCAACAGCAAGGCCCATCAGGCCCTGCCCTCCCAACCCCAAGCCAGAAGCTTCTGGCCTGGGACTGTGGGGATTTGTGCCTCCCTGTGCCAGAGTGGGAAATTCAGGTAAGCGTGGAAAAAGGCAGGGGAGGACCGCAGGTGACTGTGCTAGTCCTTGGGGCCTTGACTCCTGCTGAGTCCTATGGTCTGGCCATGCAGGCAGGAGCCACATGATACTGGAGCAGGCAGTGGGGGGGCAGGGAAGTGGGGAAAGCAGTGATGGGGGGAGTGGACACAAATGGGTGCAATGGAGCGTGGGGCCCACACCGATGTCCTGGGGCCAGCATCAGCAGAGCCAAGAGTGGGGTGGCAGGAGTGTGGGCTGGCAGGCATCTACAGAGCTGGGCTGCAGCAGCAGGGAGAGAGGAGAACTGGCTCAGCTTCATAGAGCTGCTGCCAGCCAGGACCCCGGGCTCCTGCCACCCGGCTCTGGGCCCTGCTGGCATGGGCCCTGAGCTCCTGTCTGGCTGTCGCTGACTCCCATGCACCCACTCACTCCCAGTCCCCCCACTCCAGGCCCACAGTACAGGCAGGGACCAGAGCACGCAGCCCTGACCCCATGCGCCCCATGCTATGCCTGTGCTGTGCCAGTCTGCAGTGAGGCTCCTTCACCATCACCTGTGAGCAGTGACAATGTGGAGCAGCCACTGGGCAGCTTACAGGCATCAGTGAAGGAGCTGCTCTGCAGACTAGTGCAGCGTGGGCTCCAGGCAGCCGTAGAAAAAACTGCCCAGCAGTGACAAGGGGGCGGGGCCACTTTCCACTGCACCAAACAGCAGTTTCTGCCTGGCTGTTGCTGCTGCTGCTCAGCCCCAATGGGCAAGCCCAGAGTGTGCATGGGGTGCCCAGGCTCATGGCTGCACATGCTGGTCCCCACCTCTACCACTGCATACCCAGGGGTGGCAGGACATGCCACAGCAGGGTGGTGCAGAGTAGATGTGGGGCAGTTTGGGACTACATGCTGTTGGCAGTGGCGGGGAGGCTCCACAGGGTGCACAGGCTCTGGGCTGTTGCAGGGTGGGGACAGGTGCTGACCAGCTCGGGGTGGGGGGTGTGCAGGGGGCTCCCATGCACATCCCATATACCCTCAAAACCTTCCCACAAGTCCCACAACCACACACCCCTCCACCTGTAATCACACACCCCACAAATACTATACACACACATCCCCACAAACCCCCATACGCACCCACCCACAGCTCCCCATAAACCCCACATCCACCCATACCCCCAACACTCCTGCATACCCCACATGCTATACAAGCGTAAGACTACATTTTGAGCTATTGTGCAAACACTTCTACATATACAGCACAAACACACACACACACACACACATCAGAATAAAAATATATTTTTTTAATTATGTACTAAAAAATAAACACCCATAATATATGTTAATTAAATTTTGGGGGTTTTTAGTTCTAAGATGGCAAACCCTCTTCCCCAAAGGAATACTTCCAGGAGCAAGGGGAGGGACTTCTGGTGGCAAAGGTCAGAGGTTAGGGGCAGGACTTCTGGTCCCACAATGTCAACCAGAGCACTTGTCAAGGGGTGGGGTTACCCATGCAGCCCTCAACAGCTTGCCAAAACTCTGTAAGCAGCTCTCTACCTGAAATAATTGTCCCTGGATTAGATGAAGAGGGGGAACATTCACCCTTACTTTAAACCGTCCCCATCTTAGATAAGTAATATTCCTTCACAACTCACTGTCCTTACCTAGTGTGCTAAACCCTTTCCCTTCTTCCCCGACAGAAACCTCTTTTAGTTTGGCCACTGGACAGTTATTACAGGGGAAAATACAGCTGTGGTCTCTCTGACTCACAGGCATTATTAATATTCCCCATCCACCTGGGACTATTTGTGTTCAAGGCATTTGGAGAGAAGAGGTTCCAAGACTCTGTTTCCCCTAAAGCTATCACTTTACTTGCTGAGTCTGGAATATCTTAAGAAGCATGGGTCTGCCAATATGACTTAAGGCTATTTCAGTTCTGCCCCATTTCCAGCCTTGCCCCATACAAACACAGTTCAGCCGAGCCAAAGATCTGGACTCCCAACAGTAAAGTCCACAGTTGCTACCTATACACTTACACTTAATATGAGATCTCAATAATTTCTCTTTGATTTGTCCATGAAAGGGGCCTTTTGCTACAAAGCCTTGCATTTAAAAAAGAGGAGGTGGCAGGAGAATGTTAACCATCACTGGGGTAGCTGGTGGTTAGGCCATGCCGTACTACAACATTTTCTTTTAATGACATTATTTCAGATGGAGCTCTGCAGCATTTTCCTGCATATACAATCTTGCTACAGAAGCTGATGAGTATTAAATAAAATACGACTATTTCAGTTTTTGTTTCAGTGCACAAGGCATCCAATGTCTTTATGTTCTATATATTAGAACACAAATATTATTTTAAAAGTTAAATATTTTTCCTTCCCCTAAGCTGCATGGGCCTTCACACCTGAGAAATTCCTAGTTTGAATGCCAGTAGATTAATCTTACTGAAGAGGAAACAACAACACAACCTGAAATGAGGCCATAAAATATGCTCCTCGTGAATACTAAGAATTAAAACAAATGTTGGATATAATGTTTTCTTTGCAAGCATTCTCAGACAATACCAGTTCAATTGAATCTCCATAACCTCAGTCCATTGACAACAATTCCACTCTCCTCATTTCCTGTCAGGATTTGATAGCACAGACCTTGTGCTCAGATAGTATCAGCAGCAGGACTTCACAATGTTACTAGCCCTGCACAGGTGCAACCTAATGTAACCGTGGAGCCTTGGGCTGCCTTTTTTGCAGTCAATATGGGAAATACATTGATCTGCTTTTTGACTTAAAGATATAAACTCTACTCCACTAGGTATTAGAAGTGTCTAAATTCATATTCATTCATCCATATTCATGTCCATAATAGAGAATGAATCCAAACTTCCAAGGGTGAAAGGTAAGCATGCTAACTTTCGGAGAATGTAAGGCTCCCAGTTGCTCTCTGGCCCCTCAAACATTCATTTTTATTATACATATTGTTAAAAACATTTCATTACAATGACACTTTATTTTTAAGGCCATGCCATACTACACTTTATTTTAAAAAACTGCTTATTTAAACTTACTGATGGTTTGTGCTTTGACTTCTCTTTCTCTCTGCTCCCTTTTTTGTTGTTTGTAAAATAATGCAAGGTACCATACTCCATCAAAGCAGCAAACACAAAAATGAAGCAAACTGAAACAAAGAGGTCCATTGCTGTCACATATGAAACCTTGGGGAGTGACTTCCTAGCAATTGTACTTAGCGTAGTCATAGTTAATACTGTGGTAATGCCTGTTCAAAAAGAAAGAGAAGCTATGTTTCAACAAGTGATCATATAGATAGATTTAATTTGCTGAGGATTTAAACTTCTCTTAAATACCAAAATGAATCAGTATTCACCATAATATGCCTCAGTCTTATAATCTGGTCTGAGCAAACTGACCCTTCCACTCACACAAAGCCCATTTATTTCTGTATGTGTTCACATGATCACACAGACTTATGCCAGCATAAAAGTTCTTCCTCATATATTTAATTGTTGGGCTGGTGGCCTGTAGATTCAGCTAAAACTAATTCACTCTGATGTCAGCCATTATCAACTAACTCTACATTTCCATTAAAATATCCCCTGTTTTCTATACACATTACAGAGATAAATGCAGAGACCTGTACATTTTTCCTACTTTATACACGATAATACATTTATAAAACTGACTTATTATTTGGACCTATACAGATATTCGAAAGTAAATATTTAGGGAAAAGTTTCATTACTTAATGAATTTTTAAAGCAAGATGTTTTCAAAAACACAGCAAAGAGTAACTGACTGATATTTGCTTGCTTATAATATACAGGAAGTCATTCTCAATGATCTACTGGATCTCATACTCTAAAAAAATTATTAAATATTTTAGACACCATGTTCTAATTAATAGAGAAGGCATTCAGTCTAGGATTCACTGCATAGCCTTTGATGTACAAGCTAATCACTCAGAAGAGCTGACTTGTAGCTACAAATTTAGGCTATGTAACAAATCATGCTTCAGTAATAGAGTACAACTTCTTATTATGCTTGTTTCTTTATAAGGATTAATTCTGGGCTTCAAATACTATGTTTATAGCACTCCAAATTCAGATCTGAACATCTCTGGACATTAAATTATTTTAGACTTTAAGGGTTTCTATTATTTATATATGTTATTTTATGGCATAAAGGATGTTGTGACAACATAGGGCTGAATTGTGGCTTTTAAGCCACAGCCCTGAGTAAGGTTGATGTGTATTCACCCTTTTCATATGGAGCACTAGCGAGACTAGGGCAGGTTTTTGAAAAAGGTACCTGGTTGGATTTTCTTACATATGCATATTCAATTATGTGCAATATCTTACTAAGCACCTATCTGCATCTTTATGTGCCCAAATACCTTTAAGAATTGGAACAATGGGGCTTTGGAGAGGCACAGACTCCACAAGTGTTCTTTCATACAGATGGGAAGTAGAACAGGTGAGAAGTCAACTCCATCCATTAACAAATGGTCCTTCTCAGTACACCAGCCCCTCTGTATAAGCTAACA
>NW_005842002.1:1905626-1917174 GCF_000455745.1 Alligator sinensis
GGAAAGAGAGAGCATCCTCACCACCCTCTTTTACAAAGTCCTGTTCCACTGAGGACAAGAGAGTCATAATGAATATCTCCTGTGTTTTTGTTTCAAGAGGACAGGGATTGTTTTTGTGCATAGCTGTCCTATGGCTTTACAAGTTGAAAAGGGGCAAGGAAAAAGACATCTGACAATGTAGAAACCTCTTCTGCCATATTTACAGCTGCATTCTAGTCTGTATCCACATGAGGTGGAAAAAATAGATAGAGGTAATTTAGAAAGTCTAAGTATCAAGAGGCATTTCAAATGATTTATTAGGCATATAGGCTAGTTTTATATAACTTTTTTGTCAAAATTGTATAACACTTAAGAGAACAAATTAATTACTTTCATTAATAAAAAACATTCAAATAATCTCAGTGTGTTTTTCTTTGGTATAGTAAATGCTGTCAATTTATTTGTGCCCCCCCCCTTTCAGCTTGTGAATTACGGTACCTATAATAATGTATATAAAATATGCAAGTGCTATGCTACTGACTTAAAGTGTCAACTTCTATAAGCCAGTTCCTTGGAAGAGAGTAAAAATAACTTCAACATGTTGTCAGAAGCAAACTTGGTTTACTTGGTACTGCCATAATTAAACATTAGTGTTTTGGCTACTACTATTCTTAAACAGATATAATTAAATGATCTGACTGGCTATCTTTGAAAAGTTCTGCTATCTTTGAAAACAGAACTTCTATTCACTTTTAGAAGGTAAAAGAAGGTATTCACTTTTAGACTCATAAGACATGTCTACACCACCTTAGGGCACAATCTGGAGCACTGGCATGAAGCAAGCTCTGTCCATTCACTCCCACTTCACATGGGCCAAATGAGAGAACTGAGGCAATGCTGATTAACACTCCTGAGCTGGCATGCAGTGGTGTGTGAAAGAATGGATAAGATTTACTTACTAGAGCTGCTCCTGGGATGAAACAGAGGCAATACAGACATGCCCATAGGCTCCTATCTACTCCCTGGCATGGAAAGGAGCATAAAGTTATGGCTGTTATAGAGCTGCAGCTTAATTCTGCTCTTACACTCATGTTACATGGGCTTAATTTTCTCAATAACAAAAATTGGGGTGATTTTCCAAAGGAGAATGAGGAGAGAAATTACTATAATGTGAATGGGTCTTTCCTTTCTGCACCTATAGTATACTGAGAAAAGAAAATGATACCATAATACCAAGAAATGAATCAGAGAACAAATTACCCAGTAGCCTTCATTCAAGACAGACTCAGAGAGACATCATGTGAAAACTTGGATTGACTCTTCCTTCATTAATTTGTCCCTGTGTTCCAAGACACTCATTAGAGCCTAAATATAGTCATGTTGTCATTCCTGCAATATTCCCTCTATAAAATACCAAGGGAAAGCTCTTTTATTTGCTTAACTTCAGATGTGCAGAGTTTGGATTAGGATGGTCTCAGGACTTCCCAGTTCCTCCTCTGTTGCCACAAGCCCCAAGGTACAATGGAACAGGATTAACCAACAAACAGGCTTTTAACCGGTGATGTTTATCAATTAATTTCTTTTTCTTTTAAGATTTCTGTACATGAGGAATATAAGAACCTATCAGACTGGAAATAAATACATACCCAATGATGTCCTTGCAGGCACTGCATCTTTATTAATCCAAAATGACACCCAAGAAAGAACTACTGTGAGTATGCAAGGAATGTATGTCTGAATAGTAAAATATCCCATACGTCGGCTCAAATCGAAGAAGATTCTCATGATAATATATTCTCCTACAAGGGAAAATAAAAGCCCATTGTAATCCTAATTAGATATTGCAAGTTGTTTTCAGTTGCATCTTTATTTGATGTTGTTGTTTTAAACTGATTCCTTACCAGACAGAGTATGAGAAATTTCAGTTGTATTTCTTAGCCCTACAAATGCAAACTGGTACAGTCTCCAGTATTTGGGATCTGCCACTTCAACAGAGGTTTTTTTCCATTTGTATTCAATTTCATTTCTGGGATACCCATCTAGAACAAAATAGAGCAATTCAGGCATTCAGTTACAGTATGCAGCAAAAAAGTCTCGTTACTTGTGATATCTGCAGTATATGTATAAACTGAATAATTGGGTCAGACAAGAATTGCTACATAAGACTTAAAGATTCCTCATATAGGTTAACTTCAAAATGTCTGACAATTTTAAGCATGACTAAATGTATTACCAGCGAAAACTATACAGATACAGAACTTTGAAGGCAAACATACAACTTAAGGAAAAACTGTAATACCTATTCTTGAATATAAACCAAACCACCTTTTATTTGGAATGATTTGTCAGAGATTTGAATGTTAACACAATATAATACATTGGCACAATTCAAAAGGAATGATTTAATTTCAAAGTGGTAGACACTTTATTTCTTAATTTGTCTAACAAGATATATACTTTTCCTTTCCATTCTTAGACAGAGCATTTATGGCCAGATTCACTCTGTGATCCTTCAGCTTTAGGGTGGTGTAATCCTTTTAATTTCAATGGAGTTCCTCCCATTTCATACTGGGAATGCAGCGCTGAAATTCACACAGTTGCACAAAGACAACTCAATTTTTAAAAGGCTGGTTTGAAAACATGCTTAGTTAGAAGTATGCAAGAATCAAAAGTGGCAATACTAATTTAAGAAGATTCACTAGTGTTTGATTTCACCCCCTATTAAGTTGTACATTTGGGAATAAATTGCTTAGATGTTTTCTCTCTTTGGGAACAAATTAATTTTGTATGCTTATTATTGTGTATATTAAAGGGACTAATTTTGCAGCTAACTAATTCTTATTCATACAACTTGTTTTAAAGGCAGAGAGACTAGCTGTGACAAGTAAATATTTAAATCATAAATGTACAGGCTATGAGCAGAATAATATTGTTTTATAATGTTAAATATACTACATGCAATCAGTTAAAAGTTGATACATCTTGTAGAAATATAAATTCAAATTCACACATATGCACCTGCGTGAATATATATACACATCTATTCTGTCACCCATTTTGTCCTCTGATCTAGAGCCTCTTAATCTATGGACAGACTCGTATTAACTTCAATGAAGTATGCAGCAGGCTTCTAATCAATATGATTACCTCTAACCTTTTAAAGTTGCAGCAAAACAGATTGCATGTAGCATCATTCATGTGTCTTTCATTTTATTTCAGTCAAAATAAGAGTAGGCAAACTATAAACAATTTATTTTTTAAATTCTGTATAAAAAATTAAACTGCAATAGTTTTCTATTTTGCAGTCTACTTATCAATGTGCCTGTATTTAAATCAAATGGAAGAAAGTAACAAAATATTTTACCACCTACAGCTTGAAAACTCCAGAGGGCAGGAATGTTCATCCATAGGAAAGTTATGAAGCTGAAGATAACATTCAGCATTAATTGTCAACCTAATTAGAAAAAAAAGTTTTATGAGTCAGGTTAATTTTGTCTCAAGCATCCTAACACTTAGGGGCAGATACTAAAGAGTTAATGTTGGCCAAATAATGTATGTTAGAAATAAGCATTTATGTGCTGGTATACAAAAGCATTCAGTATACTTTCCCTCCCCAAAAAAGGCAACTATTATCAAATACTGTTGGAAGACTTGTGTATCCAGTTATCTTAATATGTATGATGCTACCTGCAAGCATTTCAAGCATACTGTTTTGACTCTTGAGTCCTTTCATGTCTTCTCTGGTAAAAGCAGATTAAAACAGAATGAGGAGACATAGGCGACTGGCGCCTCCTGAGTCGGGGGGGGCACTTGCCCCCCCAACAGCCAGTGAGTGACAGGGGGGTCCCCCACAGCCAATTGCGATGACTGGGGGGGGCACCCTACAGCCACTCATGCTGAAGTGCACTTCTGAGCGTGCTGCTGGCACTTCTGGGTCAGTGCGATTGGCCGTGGGAGGGACCGCGGAGATTGCCTCTCCTGGTGCCCTCACTCCCAGGCCAGCATTCTTGGGGGGACACCAGCGCTATCACCTGTCCCCTGCTGCCCATCACCTAAGCAAGCAGGGAACACTGGTTGTCAGGGGGTGTACCAGTGCTCTCAGGGGGTGCATGTGTACACCCATGCACTCCCTATGCATTGCCACTGTGAAGAGATATTACCACAGCAAGCAAGGGGAAGGAAGTATTACCAAGGAGCATGGCTTAGCCCAGCCAAGAAGTTCTCTCACTCTACATTAGCAGAGGTGGAGGAGGAACTTCTCTTCCTTCACTGCATCCCCAGGTATTAGCTCCTGAAAACTTGAGGCCACTTACCTTTTCTGTGGCAGCTATTGACAGTCAGCAGCTTTGTTAATGAGGGTGTGCAAGAATTTACATTTTTACTATTTGTGTACAAAAGACTGCCTGATACCTTGCTAATAAATGGCTTGCCTTACATTTTTTTGGAATCATTATGTTGAATGAGACACAACAATTCCAAATACCAATGCAACACAAAGCTTTTTATTAGCAAGTATTGCTTTAGCAAGGTATGCCTTGGAGGAAGTGGATATTCAGGGGTGAATTCAGCAGACCTGACTCCCACAGACCAATAGCGGATGGGATGAGTGGCACAGGGTCAGTCTGAGGATCTGATCTAGCATGAGGTCGGTCCATGGGTGCAATTTGGTGCAACTGATCCCTGCATACTGGACCCATCCATGGAGCTAGATCCAGCTGCTGCAGTCTAGCATGCAAGACCAAATCATCTGGCCCATGTGACTCTCCAGAGGTCCAGAAATTTGGCAAGAGGGGACCTGCAATTAACATTATCACCGCCCCCCTGCCACCAAATTTCTGAACCTATGCGGAGACCCACTCTCCAGATAACACAGTTTCACAGGCCTGAAGTTGAACACCAGTGCCATATAATGAACTAGCAGTACTAATGTGAGTAGTAGGATTGGATTCTTAAAGAAAGAACAGATATGAGTAAAATTGTTAAAAACATGTAAATGATTCAGCAGCCTAAGAATCATTTTCATGAGAGATTCAGGTCTTAATACAACTTAGGCTGCTGGATCACTTAGATCCTTTAGAAAATTTTATGCCACACTCATTGAGAACATTTTCAAAGACACACAGGAACTATCCACCTCAAACTAACTTCCAATAGAAACTAGTGAAGTGTTATGTGCTCATTTAGAAATTTTCCCTTCTATTGGTAGCATGGTGAAAACAAGTAAAAAACCAGCTAAAACCAATGTCTGAGTAATGCAGTGCTTAAATATCCCCATGAAAGAGATTACTTTGCACATGGGAATGTGCAGAAGAGGTCTATGAAGTAAGCAATTACTTTCTGTACACTCTTTTTTGGAACTTTTCTGGAAATCTGTTCTGAACAACTGAAAGAAGCAGACAGGCATTAGATGCCAGAGGGAAATGCTGTAGGGGAAAAATGCCCTGTATTTCAAATGGAAAATTTTGCATCCAAAAACTGTTGATGTTTTTGTTGTAATTAAATATAATAAAATGTATTTTCCCTGCCCTCTATTCTGTGGTTTTCTTTCTTTGGATAATTAACCTACAAAAGCTTACTTTAATGAAAGAGAATCCAAATTAAGCAAAGAATAAGAAACATGAGAGCAGGTAGAATAACAAACATCAGCCTGTAAACAAAGTCAGTGTGAAGAATGGCTAATCCTACCTGTTAAGAGCCAATGGGAAAGGCCATTTGGGGGTGCTGGGAAGCCTAACAGCTTGAAACATTGTTATATTCTGTTTTTACTCCTTCAATCACTGTTGTATAAATTCTACTTTTCTCCATGTGCTTCCACCTTGGGCTAAACTCTTTTCTCCATAAATATGAGTTGTATTGACAGTGCTGGGTATATAGTCAATATGTTCCTGTTTTACTACTGGTCCATTACACTTCTAATCCTATACGTTAGCACTACCCAACAGTCTGGGAGAGCTCATATGAGTGGTCTCCCCTAGTTCACGTAAAACAAAGTTGACAAGAAATGGCAACAGAAACCCTGAGACTTAATTGAACAGGGGGCTTTGATCCATTAACAGAGATGGGCAAAGTATTATGTTATCACTCAATAAACACCATTTTAAACATTAGCAATTGAGAAGAAAACTCTGTATTGTAAATTTAATTAAAAACAAACAAAATGAACTACTTAAAGAAAGTTCTATAAGCATGCTTTAAAGACTTCTTAAGAAAAGTACACTGAACTATGTTCTTTTTAATAATTTTAGCTCCTTATATTTCCAAGGTATTATTGCAGATTTCCTACATTTGCAAATAAATATTAGTCCCAAAGAATGCCTAGCCAGCACATGGCAAAAACAGAGTGAGTTGTAAAATAAGATTTTTTTTTTTTTTAATCCAACAATTTTATCAAAAGTACCCAAGTTTTATATTTTTTCCCCAACAAGGTGTATGGGATAATACTATGAACTTGGAAGGGATCCAAACTGTGAAAACTTACTGCTCAGTATGGTATTTATAGGCTTGGCAGGATTTGATTTTCATTGATAAACATCAATAAGCACCAATTTCACCTCATACTCACAGACCGATGGAAATTTTTTTTACAACAGGAAACCCTTACCCCATTACTGGGCAGTGAAGAAAGAGAGACGGAGGGATAGAGGGCAGACAGGTTAAAGAGAAAAAAATAGGTGGCTTAATGACTCATCAAGTAAGCAATTAACTACTGGTTTGCAGGTGCAGAAGTGGGCTGGAGGGAGATAACAGGCTACTTAAACAAACCCCCACCCAAACCTCAGAGCAGGGGAGGGGAAGGAGAGGGGAGGGAAGAGCATTTGACAATCCAGTCTGGTGGCAGCAGGGTCCTCCCTGGGTCCACTAATTTGTGGGGGGGGGGCTGGCCCTTGCCACCTCTTCCTGTGTTCCCAGAGCTCTGGGAGTGCCCCTGCCCTCCTCTTCTGGACCCTGCCTGCCCAGCTCTTTTCTGATGAATGAACAGAATGATTCAAAGCAGGCATGATTTATTGATTTATAGATATTTACTTTTTATATTTTGACATGTGATTTTATAAAGCTTTTAACTGTACACTGTCATTACTAAATTGTCTTCCTACCACACCCTTGATTTTGTGCAATCCTGAAATTTAAATCAATAAAAATCAAAGTAAATGCTTAAAAATAAACATCAATTTTAGCCATTGAAATTATTTTAAAAAATTAAAATTGAATTCTGCCAAGCCTAAGTATTTATTACATTAAACTGTCTCATTGTTACCACTCAATTTAACCTTTCAGCCTTAATCCTGTAAACATTTATGCACATGCTTTATTTCAAACATGTCAGTGGTGCCACTGATTTTATTGGTGCTCTTTAAGGGAGTAAAGGTAAATCCATATAGAAGAATTTGCAGGATAGGGCCTTTGCTGGCATGTTAAAAGTTAAATGTTTAATCAAAGTACTTATGACTTCTAATGTTTTATCTAAATGCTTTGTTTCAGTGTACTTAATTTTGTGGAAAATAGCTACAAGACAAATGTAAGAGTTCAGTTTGGTTCAGTAAGTCTGCTGTGTAGCATACAGTTGGATTGGTGACACTTCAAAAGTGGAACACAGCTATCCTACTTACTTCATAAATTACATTAAATAACCTTATTTAACTTTACTTACTTCCTGTACCTTAAAAAAATATCTGCCACTTGTTCAGATTTAGTTTCTCTGCTTTTCTTATTTGGTAGTACATCACAGCAGTATGTATTTAATGTTCTGCTTCACTAAGCTGCAATGTTTTTCTTCTAAACCTTTGTTTCTAACTTTTGTAACTCAGAAACAAAAAGACCTGGAAATTATTGTGAACTATAAAACTATCCCTGCCTGGGCACAACATTTTACATTGTAGTGGTCTTTCACTTATGCCTGACACTTGTATTTTTAAAGAGGTAAAATTACTAGTTTAATAGATTGAAGAAAGTAATAGTGAAAATATTAGGAAAGAGCTATATTTTTTATATCCATACACATACCTCAGAGTATATAATATTCGCCCATCATTCCAGATTCGAAGCAAACGGTTTGGAGTTGTGATCCAATGAGCATCAGATTTTCTTGAGTTCCGGAAGAATGTATCTGGAATCCATATTTTTCCAACCATATTGCTATTAAGCATAAGTACTTTCATTGAACTGTTAAATTTTAGACGACTGTCATACCAAGTTTGGGCAAAAATTATATCTATAGTGTATTCCTAAAAAGAAAGAAACAATCATATCTATAGAGATTGCCCAAGCCCATATTCGAAGTATTTTTCAGTAACAGCTTAATCAGCTCCTCCATTCGGCTACAGACTCCTGAGCGGGACACCACATCCAAACAGTTGGCTTAACTCTGTGGAGGAAGCTTGCAGTGATCACAAGCCTTACAACAGCTCCTGTACCACCCTTCTCTGCCTTGGACATAACTGGAGAAGATGAGGAACAGGAGATATGAATGGAACATCCCTGCATCTCTAAAAAACCCAACTGGATGAGAAAGCTCCTGAGGCCAGAGGCATCTAGACATGAGAAAGCAGTTTGAAGACTCACAACATAGACATATTTGATTTCTGACTTCACAACTGAGGCACACTGTTAGACGTGGCATCAATCTTCAATCTATAAATTGTAAATTTGCAGCTAATTGTTAATGCACCAAAAACTAAAGAATATGCTGTGAGTTTGTCTGAGAAATACAAATTAGCAGTATATTCAGTGTGACTACTCACCTACCAGGAAAGCAATTCTCACCATTTCTGAAGCACTCAGATACCAAAAAATACAGGGATATGGGACTACCTTAATTCCCTGAGTGGCCTGCTCAATCTCACCCTCCTATGAAGGTGAAGAAAGCTGTGCAAGTAGAGAATTCAATATCCATTTTCCCTCATCTGCATTCTTGCAGAGTTGAGGTGGTATAGGGGTAGCTTTAGGGGTGTGCGAAATGGGCCATATTTGATTTGGATTCAGATTCGTCCCGAATTGGGGACAGTGATTTGATTTGTTGATTCAGATCACTGTCCCGATTCAATTTGGCCTAATCCAAATCTGAAGATTACCCATTACCATGTACTTTCTGCCATTCTCCTCAGTGCTTCAAAATAAGAATGATAGCATTTGACACCCTCTTTGCAGTACTTTGAATAACTACATAAGGCACAGTGGGTTCAACGGGTCACAAAAGATTACCTGAAGCTGAACAAAGAGATTGAACACAGTTTTCCTTTCCAAAACTGTGTTGCCATTGCAACACTTACAAAACTAAAAAGTAGTCAGTTCATGAAGCCAGCAGTTGTGACTGAATATACAAAAAGGGCAAATCATAACCTTCTTCCCACAAAGTCATGTAGAAAGAAGGTCTTCTATCTGTGGCTCTTCTCCTTCCCTTGCCAGTTCCACAGGATCCTTATTTTTCATTAAGGTCACGGTGAGCCTTTTTATTGTTGAGAACAATACATACATCCTCAGAATACATTATTTTCTCATGGAACTCTTTTGGTTCCAGTGGAAACAGACTTTCCCAAAGTTCTTGGGTGAAGAACTGTGAAAGGGAGGCTTGAGCTTAGAAGGGGTCGAAAGAAAGGACACCACAAAATATTTGATCCATGGCACTGGCCTGTAACCTGCACAAATACTAATGCATTCATGAATTCCACAAATAGAAACTCTCTGGCTTGTTAGAAAGTCCATATTCCCAAGGGACTGGCATTTAACTACAAGCAAAAGAATCCTGGACTCCTGAGATTTTCTGAGTATAGGAATCATCACACCGGAATAAGAGATCCAGTATCTTGTCTCCAACTGTGGCCAGCCTTAAGTGAGTAAAAGCCAGACTTTGTGTAGACAAGTATTTAGCCAGTATAATAATAATTTGATTTACAAAATGTTCTTTCACCACAATGCTTCTCTCTCGATGATAATTTTATTTCTCTCATTTTGATACAAAATGTTGCACTTAACAATTCTATTACTTCTTTAATTGGTCTTTTATATAACTTCTTGTCTTTCAGTGCTACTGAGTTAATATACAAATTGGTTTACTGTTTTCCCTTTCAAATGAAACAAAATGATAAAATAGACATGCAGACTAAAAAGGAGTTTAATCTATGGACACATTAGTCACAGCTATAACAAAATTCATGCTCATTCATATTTAGCTTCAAATTATACCCGAGGTTCAATGCCCATGAAGCATGTTAGCGCATATTTGGCATTTGATTAGAATTACTGACCTTTTTAGAACCCTGCTTTTCCACTGTTTGTACAAAGAGCCTGCCTAACTATTTTCAGCATATTTTATTTTTTCTCCATTTCTTTTCAGTTACTAAATACTGTAAAAATGCAAAATGGGGAAAATATGGAAAATAATGATGAACAACAACAAAAGGGAGCCAAACTCCAGGCTCTTTGCCCTCAGAGGAGTAATCTGAACAAAAGTCAGTAAATTATAAGGGGAGCTTGTTTCAATAAATACAAGGCCAGTCACTACATGCTACTTGATCAGAATTCCCAGTATTCATTGCATTTCCATGTGGTAAGTGAAGAAGAACACATACAGTCAGCATTCAAATTCAATCCATTCAAATCCATTCAGCATTCAAATTCAATCCAACATGATTTTTTGTCAAAAGCTATAACGAAAGGAAGCAGGCCTTGCTTTGTGAAGTTAATACTGAACATAAATGTAGTCCTACAAAGGTCACTGAAGAGACTGTAAACCAACAATTGCCTATAGAACAAAATGGATTCAGAGGTAAGAATAGCCATCATGATGGAAATCAAGCTTCCTTTTAGCATGCTGAGAGGGAACAATGACACCAATGGGCAAGTAAAATCAAACAAACAAAAACTAATTGTATCTAAATGATTCTCTTGTAGCCAAAGAATTGATCCATGTGGGTACTGATTATCAGGGATCCAGGTTTTCCGTTTCCCACAGAAAAATGGAGAAAACCATGGATTGCCTGTTTTTAATTGGCGAAAAAGCAGATTTCTCTTTTTAGCAGAGAAATCTGCAGATTCTCCACATTTGCAAAGAGCTCTTGCAGGCTGGCACCGTTCCAGCTGATTGCAAAAAGGGCAGGAAACCCCCAGCCCTGGCTGGAGGGGGAGAGGGAGGGAGAGGGGGCAGGGAGGGCCTGAGCCTCTGAGTCAGCCAAGGCTGGACTTAGGCTCACACTCGTCCTTAATCCCTGGAGCACTGAGGTAAGTGGGGCTAGGGCAGGGCTGGGGGAAGATGGTTGGGGGCTGAGGGAATGGCAGGTGCTTCCGGCCTGAGGCAGCACACCGCAGCTGGGAGCAGGGCCGGGGGTAAGAGCAGGGGTGCCCCTCTGCAGGGGCCTTTGTGGGCAAGGGATGCAGGGAGCAGTGTGGTGGTGCCCACCATGTGCAGGCCGCATACATGCTGCCCGGCTGCCTGCCCAGGGGAGGGGGAGAGGGAGGCTGGCATGCAACTGGAGCACAGCTCCATGGCCAGCTCTACAGCCACAGTGAGGAATGGGGGTGTAGGGGGAGGGCTTGGGCTCGCACGTGGCACTGCCACTTACCTGAAGGCCTGTGA
>NW_005842002.1:1917674-1933571 GCF_000455745.1 Alligator sinensis
CAGCTGCATGCCTCCCTCTACCCCTCTGCTGCCCACACATGGTGGGCACCATCACATTGCACCCCACATCGCTTGCCCACAAAGCCCCCCACAGGGGGGCACCCCTGCCCTCACCCCCTGGCCCTGCTTCCAGCTATGGTGTGCCACCTGGGGCTGGCAGCACCCCCCACTCCCTCAGCCCCTAACCAGCTTCCCCAGCCCTGCCCCACAGCCCCCAAGCCCCACTTAACTCTAGTATCCAGGGGTGAAGGGCATGGCTTCGCAGTGGCAGCGCTTGCCCTCAAAGCCCCCCCACCCTGCATGCAGTCACCACCACCCCACACCACCGCGGAGCTGTGCAGCCAGTTGCGGGGCATGCCACTGCATGCAAGCACTCTGTTTCACCTCCCAGCTGGATGGCTCATATGTGACCCGCACACAGCGGTTGCCATAGCACTGCCACTGCCGCACCCTGCACCACTTGCCCACAAACCCTGCATGGTGGTAGCCATGGGATGGTAGTGCAGGGTGCAGTAGCAGAGTTGCAGTGGTGGCCTCTGTGTGCGAACCTCCTGTCAGGCCAGCTGGCATGTGTGTGGCCCACAGTGTGGGACCCTTGCCCTCACCCCCTGGCCCTGCTTCTGAGAGTGGGTACATGGACACACTCCCCCACTTCATGATCTACCCCGCCAGCACCTTCCCTTTCCCCTGCCCTGCCCCACCCCTTTCCCTCACACACACTTACCTGATGGGGTGGGTGCCAGTGTCTGTGTCTGCATGTCTGTGGGTCTGGGGGGCTGTTGCAACTGCTGATGATGAATAAGTGCCCAAGTGAGTAACTCCCTCCCAGCCTACTTTCACAAAAGGTCTCAAAACCCCACTGCAGCAGGGTAAAGTTCACCACTTTCTGAACAAATTCGAAATCTTTTTATCCCATCTCTTCTTCCAGACTTCCTACCAAATTCTATAGCTTTCATCAAAATATGAAATTGCAATTAAAATTACTCTTTTCCCCTCAGGTTTTTCTAAAATAGCACCTTGTATCACCATTCTCGTATTGTGGGTTATTCTTCGAAGTTAATTTATAATAGGTCAGAAAAACATAAGATTTTTGCAACAATGGGTACAATAAAGGCCTTTGACTCCTGTTTTACTTCTTGCTTTCACTTCAGACATGAACATGTATATCTCAAGTATAATAAAACTCAGTATATTTGCTTCAGCATTTTTTTTATTTTTTTTTTTAGTTTCCTCTAATTGTTGACCAGTTCTCCCTACATACCTGTTCTAATCCTTGGACTGGAAAAAACAGTTTTCAGAAAAAGACTTCAAGAAAATTAGAAGATTTTTCCCTTTCTCCTCAGAGAAATTAATGAAAACCCTGAATGTTCTGTCCATTTCAATTTCAGAGACTCAGCTTAGTATGAGGATACAAAGTCTAGAAGATCAAAAATGATGACAGTATGCTATCTTAAGATGCAAGAATTAACAGAATAAAGCAACTGGCCTTTTGCTGATTTACCAGCATCTTGCCAAAGTGCTTCCAGTAAGTGTTCAGTAATCTTCCCCTCCTCTCCCTCTACCTCTGCATGTCAAGCAAGAGCTTTTAAGTATTAAAATATTTAGCAATCTTTGATGTATCAATGCTCTAACAACATTTCTAAAATGTGGCTGCTCTCTTTGCCAGGATATTTTTAAGGTCTGAAGAGTTGGATCACATTGACATGACAATAGAAGACATTTTAGAACAAATCAATAAATTAAACATTAATAAGTTGCTAGGACTGGATGGCATCCATGCAAGAGTTCTGAGGGAACTCAAATGTGAAATTGCAGACCTGCTGGCGATAGTATGCAATCTATCATTACAAATGGCCTCTGTGTCACAGGACTGGTGGATTACCAACATAACACCCATCTTCAGTAGTGATTTGGGAAGCTATGGATCAGTGAATCTCACTTCCATCACTAGGGCAGAAGAAATAGACATATTTGGGACATTTTAAAGAATGTTCATAATTAAGATATGTAAAAAAAACAGTTTTGGTGGACCCCAGGCAATACAGTGGCCAACATGACACCACATTGAGTAGAACATTCATACACCTGAATGTATAAGAACAGGGAAACAAGGTCCAAATAGTGATGACTGGTGAATATGACTTCTGGTCCCAATGGTGTGATAAGAATGATAAAAGGCAACAATGGAGACAATATTAGACATCATGATGAGCAGCAGTGGGACATCATTTTAATTGTGGAGAAGCTTTTTTTAAACCACGGGAAGTTTTTAAAAGGGATTTGATAAGAAAGAAAAACTGAGATTTCTCTCAAGTGCAAGCAGGAACATGGGAAAAAGCATAAAGGTGTCTGAAAAATGAACAAATGGGAAGAATGGAATCCAAAACCATGGTCTAATGAAAGGCAAAAGTCAACCTCTTGATGCTGAATGAGGGATGATAGGTAGCGGGGGTGGGATTTCCTCTGAAGGGCCCTGAAAGTGAAGACAAACAGCTTATATTTGATGCAACACAGAAGGGAGACCCTATGGAAGAATGCAAAGAAAGTGTGACAGTCACAGAGCTGGGCTACAAAATATATCTTTGCCATGGCACTGAATGCGCAGGAGTAGGACAAGGTTGTATTTGTTAAGTCCAGAGAAAAGATTATTGAACTAATTGTGATTTGAGATTATAAGAATCTATATAAAAGTTTCACTTGGATGAACAGATAAGAGAGGCTATTGAGATTTTATACAATAAGAATTGACAATATTTAAATTTTTTCATGGTCCTCAGATCCAGGCTCTCTCAAAGACAGTTATGTTATACAGTGATTGTAAAAGGGCAAGTTTGTTGCAAAGTATTAAGAGCTTTATTTCAGTCCTCCTGAGCTTTAGCTGACAGTGAAACAGCCATAAGGAACTGCCAGAAAGATAGGCCAAGATTTTACTTTGGATAGAAAGTAACAAGTATGGATTGGAGAGGCAGATCCAAGTCACGTACCCAGGGTTGGCAGCCAGGGCTGGATACAGGTATGGGCAAACTGGGCAGCCATCTGGGACCTGGACAGAAAGGGGGCCTGAAAATGGTATTTTTTTCTGTTGTCTGATTATTATTATTATCATTATCTCTGGCAAAAGGGGCCCGATGCTAAAAGTTGGCCTGAGGTCACCAGGAGTCTAGGTATAGTGCTGTTGGCACCTAAACATGTCTGTGGATGAGATGTACACAGATGAGCTGCAGAAGGCAAAAAAGGAGCCCATGGGTAGAGACCAGTAAGTTTTCTACAGAAAGAGTATAAAAAGGTATAATTAATATGTATATCAGCACTTTTGAAACAGACAAAATATT
Source organism: Alligator sinensis (assembly GCF_000455745.1). NCBI lineage: Eukaryota > Metazoa > Chordata > Crocodylia > Alligatoridae > Alligator > Alligator sinensis. The sequence continues at coordinate 1,921,007 of NW_005842002.1, forward strand.
GAAAACCATAGAAATACTGATGTCTTCTCCATCCTGCTGTTCTATGAGCCTATGATTTACACGTATATCATGATCACACAAAAAAAAAAAAACACAAAAAAGCTTTCAGCTGAGTCCCCTATATCATACAACTCTGTATCCCATATGATCTGAAACTTCTTCAGGAAAATTTGTCTAGAGAACAGGAGTGCCTTGATATCTTCAACCTCTGATACTCTGGCAATACTATGGCCCATGAATGTTGTTGCTTCAGCAGTGGATGCTATGAGCCAGGTCTTCAGCCGATACACATTGCTGCCCTGCATTGATGTCAATATGGTTATGTCAGTTTACATTAACTAAGGGTTTAGACCCATTTTGTTGCATCAATTATCCAAAAGTGGTTTTAGACATAAAAAAAACCAATGCAACCTATGCTTTAAGCTATTCTAAATAGAATAATATAAAATCAACCATGAGTTGGTAAACTATACAAGATTTAGGATGGTGCCAGAACATGAAGTTGTCTTGGTACAGAGTACTAAAAATCTGTACCTGCAAGACCCCCACAGAAAAAGGTTAAAAAGATATAAATAATGTGCATATCAGCACTATTGAAATAGCCAAAGTATTGGAAATCTACAAGCCAACATCAGATATCCAGGTTGTTACCATATTGGTCTATAGGCAAAAGGAATCAAAACTCATGGCAGAGGTGATGTCTTTTATTGGACCAAGTAGGTATTTGCAAAAAAAAAAAAAATCTTTATTTGCAAGCTTTTGGACACAGGCACCCTTTGTCAGGTATAGGAGATTGCAAAGACTGTAAGAGTTCTCCTAGGTAGAAATGAATATTCATATTTCACAGGAGAGCAGCAGGTGCAGTAAAGTCTCCTGTTTGGAACAGTTCATTTTGTACAGATTAGGCTCAGAGAAAAGTTGAAAAAGTCTTTTTACCTTGAAGTTGTCTGGCGATAAGCAGGATGTAGAATCAATCAACCCAATCATCAACCCAATGTCAGAGTATTTATAGATGGCACATATGAATTACAACCATTTCATACCAGACAGTAAATAATATTTTGTTTAGCACAACTTCTGTAAAACCATGAGTAGACCCTTAAGCCTGTTAAGAGATGATTGTCCAGATTGTCAGCTATTGCTGAAACTTATATAGAGCTGCTTAGGAGAAGCATGCAAAGATGCTTTACCAATTCCAGATTATCTGTGCTCTAATTCAGTCTCCAAAAAATAAAATGGATGAGATGTCCAGAGATGAACTGCAGAAGGCAAAAAGGAGACCATGGGCAGAAACTGGTAGATCCCCACAGAGAAAGGATAAAAAGGTATAAATAATAAGTACATCAGCACTACTGAAACAGCCAGAGTTTTGGAAACCCTGGAAATAATGATGTCTTCTTCAGTCCTGCTGTTCTATGATCCTATGATTTACATGAACAATGTGATCACACAAAAACACAAAACAGTAAAGGGTGAATTGTCTAAAGGATGTTTTAGCCCACTCCTTTGCCATTCCTGGTCATGCCCATTGAGCCAGCCACATAGGTAAAATAAGAGTAATCGGTCAGGAATGTCTATACTGGCTCCACCTCACTGAAGAAATAAATGGATACAAGTTTACAGACACTTTACAAGAGGAATTAGGTGCAAAGCAGCTACAGTGTGAGAACTGGACTAATATGTTTCAAGTACTGTTTAATACTTTATACATAAAAGTGTGCCTAGATTCACATTTGTTCCATACTATGCATATTTATGAGTATTTATAAAAATTATAAAGTCATGCATATTAAATTTAAAAACGTAAATAGCAGACAGGACATAACCTGGGATCCTGGTTTTCTCTGATAAAAGGCAACTCCCAATTTTTGAATTAAAAAAAGTAACCCAAAACCCACATTTTTCCATGATTAAAATGAAACATTACCAATACACAGATATATAAATCTATAGATAGATAGATATAGATCTATAACGATCTATATATCTATCTATCTATCTATAGATCTAGATCTAGCTATATTGTTGTTTTATTTTGATCACGGAAAAATGTGGATTTTGGGTTACGTTTTTTAACTGGAAATTTGGGGATTTTTTTATTTAGCAGAGAAAACCAGGATCCCTGGACATAACAATGAAATAGATTTCAAAACAAAAGAAAAATCAACTGCCAGACTTACTGGCAAAATAGTAATATTTACTCAACTTCCCTACATAATGTTTTATCCTTTTACAATAAGACTGGTAGAAAGGCAATACCTGTACTGGCAGCACTAAAGGTTCATAAAGTGGAACTACGGGGTGGTGACCTTGTGGTTCATTCAAAAATAGAAAAAAAAACCTATTATTTATTTATTTCTAAGCTTTTAACTCTATCAAATTATATTATGGGGAGATTCATGATTTGAAATGGGAATGTTTAATGTGAGCACTTTAGCTCAGGTAAGAACTCTGATTATTGGATAACAATGAAAACCTGTACCTGTATCAGTTACCCTAAGTGCATTTTAGAAGCTTTTCCTCTTTCAATAACCTTTATTCTGATAGTTAAATAACATTCATATTCTTCTTCAGACAAATGTCCTAGAAAATGTGCGGACAGTCACTGATCCAATATTTCACCTCTATTTAAACAAAACATAAATGTAAGATTAAAGATGCCAGCATGCAGACATATATGCAGGTAGCTGCTTGAAATTTCCTTTATTAAGATTAATAAAGCATTCTTTTGATCTAGAAACCTACCTATCTGAATTAGACAACTAAAAACAAGAGGCCATTACTAGACTGTGATTCATTCAAATGAGATATGCAGTCATTATGAGCAAGCAACATCAGACTCCATATACAGACAGGGTATGTTCTTACAGGGAGAATGAGATAGATAGACTATTTAAATCACTATTTATGGTCTTGCTCATTGTTTGATGAAATAAAATAAAAATGGATATCTCCTTGTGGCAGGGCATTGTTGGTGCCTGCCACTTTAAGGGCCAAGCCAAGCTACCAGCAGGTGATTGATTGTGGCAGCCCTTTTAGATCCCTGGCTGCCTATATAAACAAGACAGTTCACTGCTGGCAGGCCAGGTAGTAACATTGCCTGGCTGTAAGGCTGCATGCAACATCCTGGAGGTAAGGGCAAGAGCTATAAGGGATGGTTTGGAGGCTCCCGGTCCTGGGCATGACCTAAAACTGCACCCTGCTGGGAGTGGGTGACCTGGTGAGGCGCTCAGTAGCACAGGAGCCCCCAGGAAATGCCGGGTCAGTTACCAGCCCAGTGAAAGGTGGCTAGGAGCGCCTTAACCCCTTTTGGGTTTGTTCATGTTCCATCAGACCAGGGTAGGCCAGGTAAGCTTTGGGAAGCACCTGAGCCTGCTGGGGGAATGACCCCACAGGGCCAGGCATGCTTCCAGAAGCACCTGAGCCAGGAATGGGGAACCCCAATCCCTAAGTGCAGGCAGGAGGCATAAACTCAACCAAGGGACTCAACTGGTCAATGCTGGGGCCAGGACTGCAAGGGTCAAGAGGGCCAGGGGCCCACCGCGAGGGATGCCCAGGATGAACAAAGAAGCTTGGGGTCCTGACCGGCCAAAGACGGGGCCAGGGCTTATACAGAAGCCGAAGGCCCCATAATTGGGGCCACAGCTAATGGGCCAAGGGGAGCGTTGAGCCAACTGCCTGAGATGCCATCTGCAAGGCTTAGGCCGCGGTGTAGGGATGGAACGGAGCCATGGATAGCCACCCCCCACAATATTGGGGTGCAAAATGGGCAGCCTCCTGCCTTAATTAACAACATAATTAATTACAACAAGGCATGGCAAGAGAGTTAGATGGGTCGCATGCCCAGAGGCAGGTGGGAAACTAGCTCTGTGGCTAGTCAGGCACCCCCACTTTGCCACACTCCTTTAGTTGAAAATTTTAAAGACTACACATGCACTTTAATGTGCACAGGCACCTGTACACACCACACATTTTAATCGTCATTTAATTACATAGGTTTATAAAATTTTAAACTTTTTTATTTTGGAGTGTTGCATCTGTATTTACATGCACTAGGTTTTCAAACGAATTAAGCCAGGTCCCTGGCTGGCAACACAGGAGAGCGGGATGGTCCAGTGCTGCCTCCCAGACCAGGCCCCCCCACACACCCTGCGCCTATGCCCTGCCATGCAGCTGTGGAAGCAGGGAGCTGGCAAACAAGAAAAAAAAAATGTGGAAGCAATTCAAAAGTGAAAGCAACTTGAGGGGGGGGAACTACAAAAAAAATCATACCGCCACCTGGTGGACAAAGACTCATTGCACGTCTCTGAGTGCCTTTGTGTTTGCATGCAATGAATCCATGGATGCACTGCTTTAATTCCCGGCAAGCCAAACTAAACTACTTCCAAGGACTTTTAGTTTAATGCACAAAAAGGACTTTTAAAAGCATCATGAAATCCTGCTCATGCAAACAGACACACAGTTGCAGTGCATGAAAGGGCAAAAATCATGGTGTGTACATGAGCTCCGTTAGCCTATTTTAAAGTGCATTAAAATGTCGTTTCAAAACATGCTATTTAGTTAATGTGCATTAAAATAGGCTAATGCACATTAAGTATCACTTTAAAATGTGCTCTTTGATGCACATTAAGACAGGCTAATGTACATTTTCCTAGTACCTCACAATGGATGGTGCATATACACAACACGGGAAGCTGTTCCAGTGGGCTGGAATTCCAGTGCATCTGAGCAAACTCAATTAATCAATCTGCTGGAGCATGGCAATTACTGTTCTACACTAGCCTCTCATGTCTTGCGTATCAGCATCCCTACACTTCAAAATGGCAGCAGGGATGCTTTATCTAAAGCTCATTTCATGAGCTTTAGATACAGTGCCCCCACTGCCATTTTGAAGCACATTAATACACCTAAATGGAGCCACTCTAACTAAAGTGCCCCCTCACCCCCTGCAGCACGTGCATGAACACCTGGAGGTACTACATTTAATACATATGAACTAAAGGGCCTTAATACATGTGTAGACGTGCCCTTATTGTGCATCTTATACTCCCTGGGCATTTTTTCTTGATTTGCACACAGAATAAGGACCAAACTCAACTTAAATTTCCCTGTTCTTATTCTTTTACTATAGCATATTGTTCCATTTTTATCTATTTACTGTCATACAATATGTTTGTTTTAATTTGATTTAAATTGGTAGAATATATATGTTTATTTATGCTTTTACCAATAAACATATATTATATAATTTCTTATACTATAATACTATTGTCAATTTTATTTTATTGGTTTAGTGAAAACTATAAATAAACTACTACCACTGCAAGGCATGCATATTGTTTCAGTGAATCTAAATGTACATGTAACTAAGTCAAAGAACTATTAATCATATATAATGCTGACAGGCATCAAAATACCTAAAGTTAATCTTTCCTAACCAAGAAAAGCAAACTGGAAAAATGTATTATTGAGCTCAATTTTAAAGAAGAAAAGAAAAGAAAAGAATGCTTGGACTTTTAAAGCCAAGAGAGTGTTCAGGAACTGAGCAAATGTTTGCACTTTTGACCTGATATAAGAAAAGAGCATTGTGAGAAACTCTTTTCTGAAAGCAATTACAGATTTGCATAAAATATGCTCAGTGAAGCCCCACACGTGTTTTAGGTTCAGTGTTCTAAGTGTTTATACACTTTAATTCTTATTCCTGATAAAAATCACAAATATGGGCACATGCTTATTCTCCGTTTCTCTGACCCCTCACTATGGCAGGTTAAAAGATTATTTTTACTATGGCATGATCCCCTTAGAGAACATTGCACTCCAACTTCCAAGTAAAGCTGCAAGGACTGGTCTACTGCCAGTGCCTACAAAGTTCAACTCAAAAAACCATCATGAGCCAAATCCTGAGGGTTTCATTTAGTCCTAATATCCAATGGTGAGTTGCTGTGCTTGGACAGTCTTCTGATTTATATTTGTGTTTCTTGTATAAGACAACATTCACTTTTTTAAGAGCAGACTTGGGGCACTATGGCATGCAGGTTCTATTTAATGTGTTGACTTTTCCCATTTTATATTTAAACTCTTCCTCAAACCCCTCACTGGGCACCTCTGGCTAGGCTGGCCAGTGCAGGGGAGAAGAGGCTTCTGCCTGTCAGGGACTTTAAACCCCATGCCAGGCAGATCTGACCAGGCTGCCAGATCTGGCAGCATCTGTTCCCTCATGCCAGTCAATCTACCCAGAACTGCTGGATGTGGGGCTTAACATCCCTGTAGAAGAAGCTAAAGGCTACCTCCTGCAGGAAGCCTCTCCTCCTCCAATGCCTAGCTGCTTGGTGTGGGGTTTCAACAGTCAGGTGATTGTTAGCCCCAGCCAGGACAGCCTCAGGTCTCTAACCTGGGACTGTCCAAGGCCGAAAAAAAACTGGCTAAGGCCGATGACTGTCTACTTTGACAGCCCCAGATGAACTGGACATGGGACTGTCTGGGATTGGGGCCAACAATTAGCTGACTGTTGGCCCCAGTTCCTGGACAGCTCTGGTTCTCAAATGGGACCTGGGACAGTCTGGCAGGGCCAACAATCAGCTGACTGTTGGCTCTGAATGTGGCAAGTAGTAATGGCTGTATTGGGATCTGATCCCCAATCCCAAAATCCCACCTCCTGACATACACATGTGGCATAGCAGGAGACCCAACTGTTGGGATCAGGGATCATATGACACTGGACTATTAAAGAATATGTTCCAGGGGCTTGAGTGATTGCAGAGTTAAGCCTTTACTCCCTACAACTGATGCAGACTGCTCTTTCTTTCCAAGTATCACTTTTCATTCTAACTGGTTATCTTGCACCCATTGCAAAGGTTATTTTCTACTCATTGCAGTTAATTCAGTAAACCATCCAACATCTCTGTTATAAATGCAATTAATGCATGGAGTATTGCCATGTCAGTACAGGATAACTGAATACCTGAAGCAATTGTATCTTTTGACCATGGTTATTTCTATATCTGGTGTTTTAACATACATTTATGGAACTGTAAATTAAAATAATCTTTACAAACGTTTATTTTCACTAAAAGCATAAAAAATGTTTTGTCACTGTAATTTATCATGCTGTTCTTTGGCTGAGCGTTTATGCTTCTCGTCACGGCTGGCTGTTTCGGTGCCCTTCTGGGAGGACAACGTGGCATGCCACTTCTAGCTTTTAAGGGCAGGGGTTCCCAACCTTTTTAGGCTGAAGCTGCACGATTTTCTTTTCCTCACCAGGAATTCACTTCTGGTCTCCCTGTGGTCTCCTTCCAGGCTGTTCCTATCTCCGTACTCAAGTTCTGCCCTGTCAATCAGTGTTGGCATGCGCTCATAAAGCATGTGCATGCTGGGGCCTGGGTTTCCCCCTCAGTATTCAATGTTGTCAGTTCTGTCTCCAGCTGCCATCCAGACTGCTCTGTGTCCTCCAGTAAGTATCTTCTAGTGGCGGGTGTCTTTTCTCTGCCACAGTCGAATTCCCTCAGCACTAGACTAAAAGAATATTATATGAAGGCAAGGCAAAATCTGATCATCTATATCTGGACATTTTTACAATATTCCTTCATACTGATGTGTTCAAACCTTACCAATTGTTTATAAATAAATTATTGTCAATGATTATACTTTAAGAATAAAATGGAATTTAAGAGTTAAAGATATTTAAAAGTGACCATCTGCAGGGACTGAAGTTCAAAACTGTAAGTGATAAAATAAGAGGAGAAAAAACTAAGCCAGTACTGGCCTGGCCATGCAATGCGTCTAGTAAAGTAACATTTCAGATACCCTTTGAATCTTTGAAGTACCAAAACTTTTTGCTACCTTATTAAAAATAATGGTGCTATCCTTCAAAGTGTAGCCTTTAGCTTGCTGCACATTAGTCTTCGATGGATAGCCTACAGAAGTCACACGTCAAAGGTTTCAAAAGCTAAAAAAGGTTCAGAAATGTTGAGAAATAATGAAGAAAATAAACTGTAAGTTCCAGGAATTCATTCCAGTCTGGTAGGCTCCTGAATATACATAACTGCATTATACAAACATAAAAAGAGGAATAAAATAGTGCCATCTTAATTTACATGCAAGTAAAATAAACCACCATTAAAATAAAAGTAGATCCAAAACTACAGGTTACATAACTGAAATAAAAGTGTGAGAGTCAACCAATAAATTTTGGTAAGATCATTGCATCCATTTAAATAAATTGGACTATTAAAAATGTGTTTTGTTCAGTCATGATATATACATGCCTGTAATGAAACCAGATCAGAGTTCTTGGCCCAGACAGTCACAATCAGATGATTAGGACAGTTGATACCTGAGGCTGCAGAGAAACAGGTGCCACCTGCAGGGAGCCCTGATCAGTGCCCTGGGTCCACCTAATACTAGTGGGGCAATAGGGTATCCAATCCCCTGCGGCCACAAGTAAAAGACCTCACCCCTCTAACCCTTGAAAGCTAGACCCAGCTTACAGTAATGTCTGGGCAAAGACTCAGGTACTTGTTTCTGACCCTCCTGTGCTTCCTAGCATTACTTCTGAGATCTCTAATCTTGTCCCTTGGCTCACCAGGACTTGGCTCAGGTTTCTCATTTCAGTTCTGGCTTTTGGTATACTCTGACTTCAGCTCTTAACTTTGGTATACTCTGCCTCTGGCTCTGGCTGTGGTTCACTCTGACTTGACTCTGGCTCCTGATTTTGGGTTGGAGTCCTGGTATATTCTGACTCCAGCTCTGAACCTTGGCATACCCGAACTACAGCTCTGGTGTAGCCTGACATGGTTCTGACTCCTGATGCCAGGTTGGATTCCTAGCTTACCCTGACCTCAGCACCAGGTGCTGGTTCCCCCCGACTCTAGCTTTGAAACTCTGGCTCTCTGGGAATCTGACCCTTGGACTTTGCCCACATATTAGGTGGCCTCCCCTGACCACTCATGGTCTGGTTCCTAACAAGGCCCTAGTGAAATAATTGACCATTCTTATTAAAACCATATCTTGTTTTCCCTGCTCCCTGACATTACTTGCATGCCCTTCCACTGTGTAGTGTGGCAAGATTAAATATACAGTTAGCTGTGCTATGAAATAACACTCTAAAATAATTGTTCTAAATCATGAAACTGCCCCTGAATTCCCTTTCCCCCAACTTCTGTTACTTCAGAGGGAGTGGGTAATTATTTCCATGGAAGTTCTGGATGAACAATGATAGCGAGGCCAGAACATATTTTACATATATGCTAGTTAAAAAGCTTTGTCACATCTCCCTCCAAACACCAGAACACGCCATTTCCATGGCTAACCAAATCACCCGGGTTCTGTTGAATGAAGCCGAGGCCAAGGAAAGTCTGGCAGAAGAAGGTTGCATTTTCTGCACCATGACACGAAAATGCATTGGCCTAGCAATAAGCTTGAAGAAGAGTGTTATCATGCACCAATGCTCTTCAGAACCAGTTCCAGATATCATCCTAGATAGTACTCATCTGGGTGTTGTTGACTGATTCTTCTACCTTGGCTCTACCAGCAATGTATTTTTTGATGCTTAACTCACTAGTAGAATCAGCAAAGCAGCCAGGAACTTTGGTCTTCTGCAAGACAGAGCCTGGAACAATAACAAGCTGTTAACTAAAGTAAAAATCCATATTTATGAGGCATGTGTTTTTTCCATTCTTCTATAAGGCTCAGAAATGCAGATGACTTGCATACAAACATACCAAAAGACTACACACACCACTTTCATATCAGATGCCTGCATACAATTCTTCAAATAAGATGGCAAGACAGGGTGGCAAATGTGGAAGTGTTAAATCATGCTGGTATATCATCCATGGGAACTTGGATTAGTATGAAAAACCCAGGTGGCTTGGTAATGTCAAGTGAATGCTGGGTCACAGGACCCTGAAGAACGTGCTGTATTCTGAAGCTAGAGAAGAGTCTAGAAAGAGAGGAAGACTGCTATGCAGATTTCAGGATGCAGGCAAAGATGACTTAAAATCCTTTGGAAGCTCTATGGGTGATTGGGAAAGGAGTGCAGAATGATGCTCTGGTTGGCAAAGTCAGCCTGCAGATGGAGCAAGGAACTGAGAGGCAGACTAGATCAAGTTTTGTGATGATCGGCATCAGAGAAGGAAAGACCCTGCTGCTTGGATTCAGAGCATTGCTAGTACATGGGTGTGTCCTACCTGTGGGCAGGACTGTCACTCGTGCATTGGTCTCAGCAGCCACCGAAGAACTCATTGGTGCATACACCATACTTTGTAAAGAATAATGATGCCATTGACACAAAAACTCATCTGAGGGGAGAGATAGCTAGTAACATGCATAGATGTATACAGATCAACTAGGTAAAACACCTTCACAGAGATGCATTCAAGATTGCAATGCACAGAATTTTTACTATCAGCCCCAGAGTAGCTTTTCATCCCAGCCTTCTTCTTGTATGAGAGAAAAGATGTCCTTTACAGCCCTATGTAGGTTCATGCAAATACCTTGATAAGTGACCTTCTTTGGGTACAAGAATTAGACTCAGTGCATATTAGAGCACAAATTCCATACCAACAGAAACCTGCACCTTTGTAGTACACATCACAGAAATCATGAAACGATGTTGTCGCAGGGAGAGGCAAACCAGGGGACTCCCAAGCCCATGAGGGGAACCCCAGGGCTAGGAGCCGGAGGTATAACAGGGAAAGTGAAAGTAAAGAAAGAAAAATTACTCACAGCAGGACGGGAGGAGGAGCGAGGACAGCGGGGAAAGCCCGTGTGAGGCATTGACCGTGCCTTTAGTCAGCTGCGGCCAGCAGATGACGTCACCCCCAATCACTGGCCAGCAGAAACAAAAGGGCCGGTAGTGAGAGGGAGCGGGGGCACATGGACACCGGCAGAGGGCCTGGTCAGTGAGGCCAGCCGGAGGCGTGGATCGCCGGGGGAGACTGTGCGCACTGGCTGCAGAGCGGTGGAGAAACCCGGCGGTGAGGCAGCACCCAGAGCCAAAGTAACAGCTGCAGGCAAGCCTGGAGATGAGCCGGTAGGAGCACCCAGGGCACAGGGAGGTGAACGGACCTGGCTGTCACAACCCAAAGTTGTGGTTTTTTGTGTTTGAGTGTGCTTCGACATTGCTAAATCATGTTCCCACCAAAATTGCAGCTCTTCTGCACGGTGGAGTGTTCTGCTGCAACAGAGAACCCGCGTGCAGGAGCTTTTCCCACCAGTTCTGTAGCTTTCTTTGCATAGTGCATTTCTTTTGCATTATAGTAATGCGCGATGCAAGGAGTCCCTGCCATTTATATTAGGATTTGCACCACATTATTGGCCAGTCTTAATGTAAGCACACGTGGCAGCTAGCTATTGGCTTGCTAGCCGTACAAAAGGCTTGGGTAGTTTCTGCCCAAGTCGGAGAGAGAGAAAGCACGTGGTGTTCGGGAAAGGAGCGTGAGGATCTCTAAGCGCTGCTGGTCCATACGAACCCAGCTTTTTCCTTAAGAGGGCAACAGAGGTTTAATTTGTCGAACCCACGGAGCTTCAACAACTCCACGGAACTTATTTACCGTCCCCTCGGAGCCTTAACAACTCCGAGGCAACTAACCTCTAGCCTCTCCCCATTGCCGATCGCAGCCCAGACGTATCCCTATCCTAAGGACCCAATTGTCGAGCCCACGGAGTTTAACAGCTCTGGGGAACCTGGGAACCGAGTAACACTCACGGAGATACAGCTGCTCTGTGGGAACTTATTCTTGAACCCCGCGGAGCCTGGATCACTCCGGGGTCAAGGAACCGAGTTTATTAGAGTCCTCCACCAAGAACTCAAGCAGAGCTGAGCCTGGAAAGCTGACCAGCCTACACCGCGACCACCTTGGGTGTAAGTAAATAATCTTTTCAATCAACCATTACGCCTCTGTGACTGATTCTAGCTAGAGCGTACCAAACCGCGCTGCGGTTTTTTCCAACCCCATGTACCCGGGCTACCAGCCACAGCCTGTGTACACACAAGAGATGGGCTAGGCTCACCCCCGGCTCGCACATGGCAACCCAAATGGGATCGGGAGAGAGCTCGCACATGGTGACCCAGGCGAGATCGGCAGTCGTCCTGCACATGGCGACGAGGATGGGATCGGAATTGGGAGAAGACACGCTAGAGCTAGAATTGGTTAGGAATTGCCCTTGGCGCGATAACCAACGCCAAGTGAGAACCTTTGAGGAGCTGGAAGTGCATATCGCTTACCACCGGGCGGGCGGAACGGGTGAAAGATTTGTGAGCAGACGCCTTTTGCTAAAGGGAGAAGAGGGAGTCTCCAAAGACGGAGCTCCGAGAGAAAGGGAGGTCTATTTGCTCCCCGCGGCATTCGGGTGTATAATGAGGAACGAGCAGGTCCTGTTCAGGCCCCTCGATACTGTGTCCCTCGCCGAACCCAACCTGGCGGGCGAGACGAACCCGACCTTCACCCAGGAGTGTGCCCAATGTCTAGGATATGCTCGGGAGAGTGGAAAACCGGAGCCGATCGTCCGGTTCCCTCCCCTCATGGCGGCTAGATTAAGGGGGCACGAGCTATCATCCGAGCCC
>NW_005842002.1:1937166-1940320 GCF_000455745.1 Alligator sinensis
GTACAAAAGGCTTGGGTAGTTTCCGCCCAAGTCGGAGAGAGAGAAAGCACGTGGAGTTCGGGAAAGGAGCGTGAGGATCTCTAAGCACTGCTGATCCATATGAACCCAGCTTTTTCCTTAAGTGGGCAACAGAGGTATAATTTGTCGAACCCACGGAGCTTCAACAACTCCGCGGAACTTATTTACCGTCCCCTCGGAGCCTTAACGACTCCGAGGCAACTAACCTCTAGCCTCTCCCCATCGCCGATCGCAGCCCAGACGTATCCCTGTCCTAAGGACCCAATTGTCAAGCCCACGGAGTTTAACAGCTCCGGGGGACCTGGGAACTGAGTAACACTCACAGAGATACAGCTGCTCCGTGGGAACAAATTCTTGAACCCCGCGGAGCCTGGATCACTCCGGGGTCAAGGAACCAAGTTTATTAGAGTCCTCCACCAAGAACTCAAGCGGAGCTGAGCCTGGAAAGCTGACAAGCCTACACCGCGACCACCTTGGGTGTAAGTAAATAATCTTTTCAATCAACCATTACGCCTCCGTGACTGATTCTAGCTAGAGCGTACCAAACCACGCTGCGGTTTTTTCCAACCCCGTGTACCCAGACTACCGGCCACAGCCTGTGTACACACAAGAGACGGGCCAGGCTCGCCCCCGGCTCGCACATGGCGGCCCAAATGAGATCGGGAGAGAGCTCGCACATGGCGACCCAGGCGAGATCGGAAGTCGGCCCGCAAACTGGGAAGACCCAGAGGGAGGGCAGCCACGCTGGGAAGACCTAGAAAGAGGGAAGCTGTGAAGCAAAGACCCAGAGAGAGGGCTGCTGCAAGACAAAGACCCAGAGAGAGGGCAGCGGCTCCAAGGAGATCCAGAGAGAGGGTCATGACAGTGGGAAACAGGATGGAGAGTAGCTCTGAGCCTGGGTATGTGGAGCAAGGCCACAGAGCGAGGCCACATACAAGGGGCTCTGTCAACAAGCGGAGGTGTAGAGGGGCTATCTGTGCTCCACAAGGAAGCCCAATAGGGTCTGGGTGATGCCTCTCTTGGGACTCATTCAGTTTGTTTTTTTTGTTGAGAAGGGTGTTTTATGTTTCCCCATGTCAGAAGGGGTTGAGGTGGAGTGGAGGCAGGAAGACTGAGAGAGTGAGCGGTAGGGCTTATTGTTTGGGAATTCAGGGGAGCGTGAGGTCGGTCATGGAAGCAACCAGGACCCGCCGGGCTGGGTAAAGGGCAAGGTGCAGGGGAGGAGAAGCCTTGCAGAAGACATCAGAGTTGCAGGTGGCCAACGAGGGCAACCACGCCGCACGAAGTTCCACCTACTGAAAGATTCAAAGTCGTGGCAGACGAGAAGGGGCAGTTTGCAGCACATGTGAAGATCTCCCATAAAGCCATCTGCAACCGCAAAGCGAGTACCAGCGAGCACTCGAATTAAGGAAGCCCGGGACAAGATGTACGAAGCCAGGTGGGTACATATGTACTTATCTGTAATCTGTTGAGACTGTTGTATCTCACACACCATACTTGCACATTATGTGGAAAACTCTTATGCAAGCACTCGGATTCTGTGGGTGCCACAGAAACCAATGATATCTAAAACCACCTTCTGTGCAAAGGGGAACAATTAATATGTCCACACGATTTAAACTTTATGCAAACCTTTCCTAAATTATATACTGGAATCCAGCACCGACAAATTCTGATGAATGTCTTTGTAATAGAGCCAGAGACTTCTGTTACTTTAAGGGAGAAGCAGCAGCAGGGAGATACCCAGCTTGCGGGGAAGGATCAGGGGAAGCTGCCCATTAGGGGCTGGCTGCAGGGGAATAGGCAACCAGGGACCTATAGACTAAGAACACATATTGCAGGGCTAGCAGCAATAAGATGATAGGGCAGGGCTCTGCTGAAATAACAAAGACACTGCTATGGCAGCCGAGGCCCAATATTGTCCTGGGGACAAAATGCCTGTTAAAGTGATTAAATGATAACATCTGCGAGGCATGGGCACAGCTACAGGGGAGGTTGGAGGCCAGAAATTTATCCCGTAAGGGGATTAGTGTGCTAGAGTAGACCATGGACAGGCTGGGAAGGCCTCGCCTAGTGCCTAAGGACAAGATGAGAATCAGTGGGCTTCAGGAGGAATCCAAAGATTGAGAGTAGACAAGGACTCACTCTGGGACCCTGGAGCAGTCTCACTTTCTCCCAATAAAAGGATACCAGAAAGCCATGGCAGGAAAGAGAAAGAAGAGAGGGTACCTAAAGAGCAATAGTAGGGCAGGAGTTACATAGTGACCAGGAGATATCAAAGCCACCCCTGGAGCCCAAATCTGTTAGTCTCACATACTTTCACAGACTTTCTTCATGCCAGGATAGTGTACAGCAGCCAAAAAGAGAAAAGAAATTAAGAAAAAAAATCAAATATCCTTTAAAATATGTACCCTTCTGTTATGCAATTCAAAACAGAGAGCGGTTTGTATGATGTTACTTTAGCAATATGTTCTGCTACAGAAAGAGGCTGCTTCTTACTACACCATGGCATATAAGCAGACTGAACAGTAACAAAGACATCCAGAAAAACCTAATAAACTTTTCAAAAACTTTAATTATAAAAATATTCAAGTATTATGTCTTCTAGATTGATTGTATAACCATCTTTGTAGAGCAGTAATTTTGTTTCTGCATTGAAAACAATTAAACTGACAATACAAACATTGCTATCATATGTACAAACTAACAAACTGGAAAAGACAGACAAATGTTTTGCTCCATTTTCTCTTCAACAACATTTCTTTAGCAACATTCAGTGTCACATGTAAAAATAAGTAAAATTCCTGACAGGAAAATCCTGTTATTTCTAAGTCAGCATGTCCCTTCAAATCAGAATTAAGAAGCCTATTTCATTGAATTAATATATTTTACATGAATTAATATATTTTACATGACTAAGACACAACCTGCAGGTGATAGCAGTTCAACACAGTGTTTTTTGTGGTCAGTTGTAACCCAGGCACTAAATTCCCGAAGTATATTGGCAACTAAAACTGGAAAGTTCCCTCAAGGGAAGAGATAGTGTCTTCAGCAAACTATGCCCTGAGGCATGGAGTAAAGGTGTGGAAGATGCTTCAATAAGGAAAGGAAGAGAGAAGCATAATAAAGAGGGAAA
>NW_005842002.1:1940351-1945236 GCF_000455745.1 Alligator sinensis
AGGAGGGTAGCAGAAAATGACAAAAGTTACCAATGCATGCGCGCTCACACACACTTTTAAGGGCACTAAATTATGCTTTATATGATTTATTCTAAAAGAAGCACAATGATAGGATTACAAATTTATATGAAGTTGTGTAAATGTATTTGCAATCTGACAGCCCTGAGTGTTCAGTAAAATGGATCAAACCAGTAGATCTGAAAGCATGAGCCTCTACTGCCTTATGTAAAAACACATCTATTAACAAAACAAAACAAAAAGTGGCTATGGGCTTAAGAAACCAAGACAGCTAGACAGACACAAACCAGGACGCTATGTGGATCTGGGTTACATATTGTGGAAGCAGTACTGCCAGACTCCAAGTAAGATGGTAATACAGCCCTCAGTATTTTTCAGTGTACATTTTCTCATTAAAATCACTCATGTTTCTCTTTGCAGTTTGTCATGAGTGCAAGAAATGCCTACAGGTAGAGGAATATGAACGATCAATTAAATGAACCACAAGGACCAACACTAGATTTCTAAACTTCAGTTATTTACTCATGCTTGCAGACCTTAATGCACTCTTCTAAGTAAGATAAATATGTTTAGTGCCTCATGCTCCACTTATGATTAAGTGATAAAGAAGGAAATCAGAATATTTAAATGAAAACTTTTTCCTTGTAATTAGCATATTTTTTTGAAGAAAGACAGTTCAATATTTATTTGGCACAAACACTTGAATACTAGCTAACTTGCCTTCCCTACTAAGTGTGTAACATCAAATACTCAAAACAATCCCATATCTATTTATGAGATCTAATAGAATATGAGACTCTGGGGTCTAAAACAGAATTGGGGATTGGACACCTTAATACATTTGTCTTTTTTAAACTTCTAGCTATTCTCACATATTGAAATCGTTTGTCTTTTCCTGGTGCAAGAGCTACACACATTAGAGGGGATTTAAGTGTTACATTTCCTGGCTGGTCTACACTTGAAATATCAGTTATCTATGTGTGTCAAAGTGAGATACTATCCTTAAAGATCAACTGTCTGATTATGACTAGCACATCTATGCTCCCATGGCACATAACTGGTCACCACCAGTAATAAGGCATAACAGAGTCCTCCTTCTGATGGAATTGCATAAAAATATTGGTTCAGACCCTAGAACTCCTTTGGAACCACTTGCAAGAAAATTAAAAACCTGCATGGGAAAGGGCATTAAGCTTCCAGCCCACAGTTTCCCTGTTAACAATTTGAGATTGTCACTTTTTAAAAATATTAAAAACCCCTGGAAAGAATTATTTGCACATTCATACAAATAAATTAATACATTAATTAATATACTTTATAAAATTATTAGTTACCCATGTTATAAGTACCCCTTTTTATCCAGGTTACTGATGTCCAAGCCTAGTGAAAGCAGTAGCTTTCTGTGAAGGACAGAGTAAGAAGTTGGAATTGGACCATATTTTAATTTGCCATGTAGTTCTCTGCTAATTTGAAAAGATTTGAAAAACAGGGTGCATTTGAATAGGTGGCTTTGTTGGTGCTGTTTGTTTAAATCAGGATTTGTCTGTCACTAATCTTATCAGATTTTCCTTTATCTAGTAAGGGATCTATTTATTTTACAGATAGCAGGGCACCCTATTAGTACCTTTCAAAAATTAAATGGGATGGTTATTTTAATTTCATATTTGTAGTTGAAGTAACATTTGACATGGGTCAGAGTGGAACACTACTGCCCTTTATATCGATGAATGTTGCTTATGTGAGTAATTGCTTAATAGAATGAGTAAATAAAACAGAACCTGGCCTTGAAATATAAAAGTCAAAAACATACAGATAGTCCCTTCAAGGCCATATTTTCATACCCCATTGTGTTACATAGTATCCTATGCCACTAAGTAGACTTACTGATTGAAATAGGACTATACATGGGATAAAGAAATACCCATTTTAATAGAAACAATCCATCATAGTGGCCTTCAGTTAGTACTATATGCTACAGTCAGAAATCTTTGCGAGTAAGAACGTTGAAATGTTAAACAAAAAATGCAAAGAAAAGAAAAAAAGGAAGATTGAACATTCAGAAAAGAGACCAAGTGCTAAAATATTTGCTAGCAGTTTTGGGCTTCTTCAGCAACATTTTTAACTGCTGAAAATATCTAACAAGATCAATATTGGTTGAATGGATTACTTGCTATTTCCAAAGGCTCTCTAATCAACATTTGCTCACAATTTCATTATAGAAAATAACAACAATAATCAGGTGGGACAATCCCAGCCACCCAAACCCAGTCTTCTCACTTTTCTACTCTGTATCCCTAAGAGTTCAACCTTTCCAAAATGTCCTGAACTCACACCTTCTTCTTGTCCTGCTGTCCCCCACCTGACATCCAGTTGCTGGTGGCTGTGCACTTTTCCTCCACACCCTAACAGTTCTTGATATCACTGTTCACTTACGTTGATAATTGGCAGAGGAGCCTTTCTGCACCTCCCTCTAGATAACTGCCTTCCCATATATTGCTGTTTCTACTGCGCAGTGCTTCAGAGGCTGCCAGAGAAGGTGGGAAAGTGAAAAGGCAGTGAAAGGAGGTTGTGATATGAAGACAGATGGGGCAGCAGAAACTTTCTGCAGCTAAACTGGAGAGTTGACCGCTTCCCCACTCTCCATTTTTCCTGTGCTTTGGCATCCAAGCTGCTTTATATTCACACCTTCCTACACAGCTCAACCAGAAATACAGACTCTTTTCTCCAGGCTCATTAATCTATTGGGATAGGTATATGTATGCTAGGCCATAAAGCACTAAGTTTTCTAATGTGCTTATTGTCATGCTAAGTAAGCTCCCTACACTTTTCCTGCTTCATTTTGCTTTATTGAGAGTTTGTGTTTGCTAGGCTACAATAAAACATTATGTGCAAATACATTTGTTCCCTTTAAAATCATTTAAGTAAATTTCACTTTATAAAAGTTCAGCTGTTCCTTGAATTATAATGTGCCAGTCCTTTACATTATTTAAAAATATACTCGCTGTATTAAAAGCAAGATTGCCATGGATTTGTACAACTGTGCACAAGGCTGAAAGGAACTGACCTCATACCTGATACCCACAGTGTGCGATACCTACTAGATTATGAGTGCTGGTCGAGACAACAGCCAGTACAGATGACACCCTGCAAGGGATGGCATGCACTGAATCCTCATTAAAACTGCCAGCAATATTCTTTCAGAGAAACTATGCACAACATGCCAATATTTTAAGTAAATGCCACAGGACCAACTTCAGTTTCAACAAGCGCTGTTATTCATTCTGCCCTGAATAACCTTTTTTTCAAACATAATCGAATAAGTCATCAGCTGGTATATATCAATATACTTTTCCATGGAGTAGGTGGAGATCCACTGATATATCTCACTTGAAGAAGCTGACTGAGGCTGCTTGAGAATTGGAAACGAGTAAAAAATATCTCGTTTCATAATTGTTTTCATTTCTGTCCCAGTGAAAGTGACTCCATTAGCAATAGTTTCATTCCCAAATGCCACCTCAGTCCTTCCTATTCTTATTTCAGAGTTGCACTGATTAGCACATGATCTTAGCCCATAGGGCTGAAAAGCAATCACATCTTGGACCACGTTCTAAACAGGACCACTAGACTAGATCCTAAGCTTCTGTAATTCACATGGCTTCATTGACGTTAATGAACTATATCAATTTAATGCAGCTAACAATCTTCATATCTCATCACGTATTTGTAGTAAATTTTACTATTTTCGAAATACTTAAAAATAGATCATAGTCTCCAGTTTCTGTCATTAAATTAAAACAGTTCAAGTTTTCAACAGTGTAGATTTACCCAGTAAGCAGGTGAAAGTTCAAGACAACTTAAAAATCATTTGAATAAGAGTATTGACTCATGATATGTATATAATAAAACTTTCCATACACTATTTTTGGGCAATAGCCATAACTTACCATATTGATTGGGTCAACTGGGCCGATGCTGTTAACATAGACACCCGCTTCTATTACTGTGGTTCTCACTAAATAAAACAGTAATCATAACAAATACAAATGTAATCAACTTAAATGCTGCATACTTTTAGTGTAATTTATAATATTAAAATAATAATAAACTCTCTATATCCAATACAAAAGGGTTAGTCATTTTATAACACAGGCTTTTTCACTTGGTACAGAGTATCATGCAATATGGCTCTCATTTCCTTTACATTAAATAAATGTTAATCGGTATGTGTTTTATATTTCATAATGGAAAAAACTTATTTGTATTTGGTTCATTTTGAGACTTTAAGAAGATATGATAAAGGAGGTGGAAGAAAGTAGAAAGCTCCATCATCCAAACTCCTACTTGATTCATAAATGGAAAGAAAAAATGTTTAGAAAAATATGCGCATAACAAACTATGAAGTTGAAGACTGAGTGTATTTATCTACCACACAGAGTAAATTTTCAGCTTCTTCTGTCAGCAATTATTGAATATATGTCGGGAAAATGAAATAAGACTTTTAGCCACAGGCTTCTTCCACCCATGTAATTATATTCCAACAAAAGCACACCAAAGTATTATTAATGCCTCTACATCAGCTTGATCAATACGCCACCTCAGACACAAAATTAAAAACTCATAAAGTGAAAGTAATTTAAAGAGTCAGACATTTCTAAAGCTAATTTTTAAAATTCAGTGGAACCACACTCAAGTGTTTGACAAAAATTAATAGCTTTAAAGATATCTTCTAACATAAGCTAAGTAGAACTGTTCACCATACAGTTGGAGCAGTCACTTAAAAAATACAGTTCTTATAGATTCATATATGTTAGGGTCAGAAGGGACCTCAGTAGATCATCGAGTCCGACCCCCTGCATAAACAGGAAAG
>NW_005842002.1:1946016-1946828 GCF_000455745.1 Alligator sinensis
GACCCATCCACCACGACTCTCTGGGTGCGACCCTCCAGCCAATTCACCACCCACCGGACTGTGTAGTCATCCAAGTCACAGCCTCTTAACTTGTTCACCAGTATGGGGGTGGGATACCGTATCGAAGGCCTTCCTGAAGTCTAAGTATACGACATCCACCCCTCCTCCTGTGTCCAGGCGTTTCGTAACCTGGTCATAAAAAGAGACTAGAAAAAAAGTTATGAAAGTTATCTGTTGTACAGGTGTCAGTGGAAATGGAATAACTTTCTTTTTGCTAGTTTACAGGGTGAACATTTGAGACTTGCATAGGCCAGAACTCAACATTAGACAGATTTGTATTTAAAAACCATCAAGTTGCTAACAAGGTTCTTTGGATAAATATGATATATTAGACCAACTAAATAGCTGGAAAAATTGTTCTTTGCAAGCTTTTGGACACAAATCAAGTTGCTAAGAACTTTTACTACCTTTGTCTTATCACCCATTGGAGCAGGGAGAATGAATAATGACCTTTTTGTTGTCTTTCCCACTATGTGGGAGTAGGCTGGAAGATTTTAAAAATTAAGACTCTCTCTGTCTCTGTGTATGGAAAGAGAAAGAGATTCCAAAAAACAGTTCCAGTTAAAATGATTCCACTTCCTGAATGATCCAAATAGAGTTTCACCGTTTTCACAGAAATTAAGGCTACATGAGGACCAGTGGATCATTTACCATATTTACCCAAATCCAAGATGAGCATTTTTTCCCATTCAACATGGGAGAAAAAAGCTCCTCCCTTTTTTCAGATTTGAGTACAAGAGGAGGAGGGTATG
>NW_005842002.1:1946983-1949292 GCF_000455745.1 Alligator sinensis
GGGCGGTGTTCAGCACCTGGGGCGCTGACGCCAACCCTAAACCTGACAGCAGGGGGTGGGGCAAGGAGGGTGCATAAATAGATTCCAAACCCAGGGTTGGAGCCACAGCTTCAGCTACTGCCTCCCACCACCTGCCCCCTGTAGCCTCTGATCCCTGCCACCCCCACACTGCTCCCTCCCCCAACCACTGCTGTGGCAGCTTACCTTGCAGTCATAGCACCAGCTCAGGCTGGGGCCCCAATCCAGCCCAAGTCATGGAGCATATGCTGCCTCTGGTCCCCACCCACCCATGCAGTGGTGGCTATGGTGGCAGTTCTGTCTTTGGCAAGTGGCAGGGGGGCAGGAACCAGGGAGTATAGTCACTGCAAGTGGGGGGGCAAGTGGTGGAGGGACAGATGACAAGGAGCAAAGGTCAAGCTACTACACACCCCTGCCCTTGGTCCCTCCCCACCACCACTGCTTGCCCTGTGGCAGCGGTGGGGGGTGTGTGAATTTAAGGCAACTGTCCAATCATTAGATTCCATACAAATTTATAATTTTTCCATACCTAGAATACAATTATTAGGGGGTCATCTTAAATTCAAAGTGGTCTTGAATTTCAGTAAATATGGTAGTCTGAGCTTCTGTATATCACAGGCCGTTAAGTATCATTCAGGTTCCCTATGTCAAGCCTAGAGACTTCATACAAACAAAATATTTTAGTCTGCAGAAACCCAAATTTTGTGTCACAGATAGAAGACAGTAGACACTAGGGTGCCACCAATGACCCAGACCCCTACCATGACAGGAACCGTGTTAGGTGAGAGATGTCCTGTGGGTCACTACAAGTAAATTATATCCTATACTTCAAATGAAATAGAAAACTCCCAAAAGGTGCCTGACAACATGACTTGGTGGGAAATTCCTTCTGATTCCAAACCTAGCAATCAGTGCAACAGTATGTGAGTGACACATACCGGTCAGAAATTTACTGCACTACCTCAAAGCACTGGCTCACCTGACTCAGTATCCTTCCCCAAACATAGCCAGTCATTACAGAAAGTTGAAGCCAATTTATTCATCAAAGCTAATTCTTTTTCTACCCTTGAAGGTTTAGAGTCCATAATCAAGAGATTGTATAACTGTTGCCTTAATTTGGACCTGTAAATGTTAGGAGCATATGCAAGGCCCCCAAAAATGAATGGGGTGAACAGGGAGACTCAGATCCAGAGTGAAAGGCTAGCATGAACTAAAACAACCTTCGAACCAAAACATATCTGCACACCCTGGATCCAGGCATATTGGTAACTTTTTACAAAGATATTCAGTTTAGTTCTAAAGACTCTAAGAGATGAGAGGTCCACCAGCTTAGGTGTTCCATTTTCACCACCGCTACCAGTGGGAAACCATGTCTCATTCTGATGTTGAATTTGAATTGAGCTTTACCTTTCAGTCCCCTGCTATCAAACATTTCTCCATTGACACTTCTACATGAGACATTACTGCCTAGTAGGAAAGAGCTACTGTGCAGTAGCTCATTGCTACTGTGCAGTAGCATTGCCGGGCATGAACCATGCAATGACAATGCCATGCAGTAGTAACAAGCTACTGTGTAGTAGCGTCGGAAAAAAAAATGTGCAGCAACAGTACTGTGCAGTAACTCTGGTTACTGCACAGTCACTTAGTACTTGCTTATGCAAGTACTAAATAACTGCACAGTCTGCCGCTTGCCTAGATGCAGCCCATAAGTAACAATGCACAGATTTTATGCTACCTCTTAGCCGGCTCTAGTATATTAAATAGGTTAATCTACTTAAGTTTCTCAACCTAAGGCTTGTTTTCCAACTTCTACTAGCCCTCTTTTGAACTTGAACTTATAGTAAGTCCATATCTTTCTTGGAGTGTGGACACCAGTACTGTGTACAGAGGTGCCTGTGTAGAAGTAAGATAATTTTACAACTCATACAGTACCTCTTCTTTTCTTATAACTAAGAATTGTATTACCCCTTTTGGCCTCAGCATTGCACTGAAAGCCAATGTTGACATAGTCATAAGAAATCCTAAATCCCACCTTATATCCATGACTTTCCAAGACAAAATCTGCCAACCTGTACTGTAATATAAGAATAACCCATACCCTTTGTTCCTAAATGCATTATCTGGCATTTAGCTGAATTACAATGTATCCTGTTGGACTGAGACCATTTAACCAGGTGGTATAGATCAGCAACTTCCTCCTCATTACCAAATTATTCTTGCATACAAACATCTCAGAATAAGATACACACCTTGTTTTTGAAAGGCAGAATGGAAAAAAAAGATCTTTCCCT
>NW_005842002.1:1949323-1964714 GCF_000455745.1 Alligator sinensis
GTAAATAACTGAATGGCAGCAATAAGGGAACCGAGTCTGTTCATTGTTTTGCTCTCTGTGAATCACGAATAGTAGCTACTTTGGTTTTTGCCAAGATGAAGATTAAGAAGCAGAAACTATTGTTATTGTATTTCCTCACATATAATGTTTACTTCAATTTCCAGCATCTGGTCTTTGGAAAAAGTTGTGTGTTGCATGCAAGAAAATATGGTATTCGCTACTCAATGAATCTTTGTGTCTTCTGCCAAGCAGTAAAGACTCAGAATCATCAAGATTGTTTCTAGAAGCATGAAATAGTGGTGACCCAAGACTCAGTGGCTGCACAAGCCCAGCAGAAATGGACCCATTCACTGACACCTGACCATTAACTACCATATTTTGCAAACTGCCTGTGGACTACTTTCTAATCCATATCATATTTGTTCTGTTAATTCCACATGTTGGAAGCTTTTAAATCAAAATCTCATGTGACATTAAGTCAAATTGCTTAGAAAAATCCTACCATACTATATCAACATAGTGGTCTTTACCAACTGAACCTATAATGAAAAATAGGCTTGCTAGACAAGATCTTCCATCAAACCACATTGATGATCCTATTCTTACCTCTCATTCTTTATAGAATCAGAGAAAATTAGGGTTGGAAGGAACCTCAGGAAGTCATCTAGTCCAACCCCCTGCTCAAGGCAAGACCATCCCAAACTAGATCATTCCATCCAGGGCTTAAAAACCTCCAAGGATGGAAATTCTACCACGTCTCTAGGTAATCTGTTCCAGTGCTTTACCAGACACACTGGACACAGTACTCTGGATGTAGCCTCACCAGCGCAGAGTAGGAGAGAATAATTACTTCCCTCACATCTACTGGCAATGCTCCTACTAATGCAGCAGAATGCTGTTAGCTTTCATGGCAACAAAGGCACACTGTTGACTCATATCCAGATTATTTTACACTGTAACCTCCAGGTTCTTTTCTGCAGAGCTGCTGCTTAGCCAGTTTGATAGAACCTTTGACAGTATCTCAAATGAACCATTCCATTACTTTTGCTGGGGTCCAAACTAGGCTCCCAGTTTATACTTCTCCAGGTCATCCCTTTCACCTTTCACTCCTTTGGAATTTCCTATTTTTTTCCAATACTTGTTAAATTTAACATTAATGGGCAGAGATATCTTAACTAGTTTCCTTAAGGCAGTGGTGGCCAGGCTTTTTGGAAGGCATGCCATAAGTTAAGGTTTAATAACAATGGTTCAGGTTTAATAGCCATGTTTAAAATGGAAAACATCTTTTAGAAAACAAAACCATTTCTGTTTTAAAGTTACACTGGTATATTTTCCAACAATTAATTTTTGTCTAAGTTAAAAATATGGATCTTATGTCTATACTAGATTTGTTTAACTTCAGTTCCAGTAGCTGTTTCATGTTATACCTTTGTCTGACAGGCTGCAGGGCCTTTTACTATCAAATTTCTGTTCCTCATGGAGGTACTGATAATACAGTGGTCACACCATTCTTTAACCTCTTCCAAGATATGCTGAATAAATCAAGGTCCAACTCTTTCATTAAAAGGCATATTTTAAAATCTCTAACCATTCTAGTGTCTCTCAATGCCTTCCAATTTTTCAAGCATTGTTGAAGTGCTAACACCAGAACTGGACACATTCTTCTAGTCTTGCTTTAGTGGCAAAATAAGTGTAACTTAGAAACAGTGAACATGGACCTGGAAGGGACTTACTAGCTCATTAAGTCTACTCGTCTGAACCTTGAGGAATAGAGTAAAAATGTACTCATTCAATAAAACATAATGTAAAGTTTTCAACTTATGAAATAACAAAAAAATCTGTTATAAACTGGGAGATCATAGGTTTGAATTGACTGAGGAAGAGAAAGACCTGGGCATACATGTGGATCACATTCAGTGCCTGTGTTCATCAAGTTAGTTGACTTACTAGTTCCTTTATTTTAGCAAATTTTGCCCATTTTAAATGAAGAATCTCAGTCACAGACAAACCTTTGTTTATCCTTCTATGATGGTCAATTTTTCAGTGTCAGTGTTTTCCAGAATTGAGTCCAACAACCTGTAAGTATGGCCTACACTCTTGATGAATGATTTTTGGCCATATTGAAATGAATATTATTTATCTTTCTTTACCATATAATTTAAATTACTCTGCATCAGTGATCCATTTGTCTTCTTATTTGATTACATATAATTTGAAAACATGTTTCAGTACCTATTTTATGCTTTCTTCGAAGTAATTGATAAAAATGTTGAAATCCAGTGATTGGCTCTTGCTGCTTCCCACTAGAAACAGACACTTGATGATGATTATTTATAATTGCATTTTGAGATTTCTTATTTAGCCAGATTTTAATCATTTTAATAGATGGCATGTAGTGTCTGTATTGTTCTAGTTTATTAAGATGTCATGTGGTACCAAGTGAAATGCCACATGGGACTCAACGTACATTAGATCAATGTTGTTACCTGTATCAGCCAAAATTAGGGTCTCAAAAATTATTATGACTTATTCTGTAAAGATCACTTTGCCATAAACTCAGATTTATTGGCATGAATTATTATTACTTTCCTTGAATTCTTTATTATTCAGTTCCTATATGAGCTATTTCATCATCGTCCTTGGTATCAATATCAGGCTGACATAGCTACAGGTCATCCAGTTTGCCTTTAGGGCTTTTGTATACGTGATGGGGATTTAGTCCTCAGGGTTTTATTTTATGCCCCCTAAACTGAAATGGTGGGTTTTTAATTGAAACCCACTGTTTCAATTTTTCTATCAAATTACTGTGAGGGGCCTGATCCTTTTTTTATTATTATTATTATTTTTTATTTTGGGGAGGCCGCCTGGGCAGGCTGTTAGTGAGCGGGTGCTGCCCCAGCTCAGAGGCAGTACACAGCCCAATCCAAGTGTTCCCTATGCCTGCCCAGGGAGCAGCACCCAGCAGGCTTCCAGCGGGTGGGCTCAGAGAACAGTTGGATTGGACCAGGTGCTTTTTCTGAGCTGGGGCAGTACCAGGCCCACTAGCAGCACACCCAAACAGCCCTAGTGGAGGTGCCACTACTGTGGAGGGAAGGACCAGGGCCCCCCACAGCTCAGGGGCCACTCAGTTCACTGGCAGCTCACCCCGCAGCCACAGGAGAGACAGGCGGGCTCTGCTGAAAAAATAAAAAAGGATGGGGCCCTTGCTGCCTCTGCCTTCAGCAGTGAGGAACCCAATCCTTTTTATTTGTGGAGCCTGCCCACCTCTCCCATGGCTGGGGGGTGAGCTAACAGCTGCATTGTTGCAATTTGCAACTTTGCAAACTAAACTACATCTGGTAGGCATGTGCAATTCGGCTGATTCAGGGGGCAGTGATTCGATTCAGCTGCCGCCAAATCAGGCGAATCTCCAACTCAAACAGGCCCCATCCCCTGCCCGCAGGCCTGTAAATGGCTGTCTCACCTGGCCCCAGCATCCTGGCACTTAAAAAAAAAAAAAAAAAAAAAAAGTCTCACCTATGCTGGCTCCTGCTAGGTGGAGAGCTGCAATCCCTGCTGCCCCCCATTGCCCTGAACTGCATGGGGGGGCTCTGCCATGAGCCCCCAGAGGCCCTGATGGCTACTGCAGCAGCCAGTGACTGTGAGGTTTTTTTTTTTTGTCAAGTGCCGGGATGCTGGGGCCGGGCAGGGTAGCCATTGATGGGACTGGGAGAGCAGGCAGGAGTTGGGGGCACTCAGGGGAGGTGGAGGAGCAGGCAGGGGATGGGGCCTGGTGGGGGTCTCCCTATGGTCTCCTCCCCCCTCCTCTAGCCCGCTCCCGCCCCAACTTACAAGCACAGAGTCCGGGTCCAGCTCCCTGCTGCAGCAAGCGGGGACCGCCCAAATTGCCCAATCTCCGAATCGATTCAGAGGCTTTGGATCGATTCAGACCTTTTTATTGGTCTCCTGATTCAGAGGTTTGGCCGCCAAATCGGACTGACTCTCTTCCAAATCAAATCAGCAGCCGAAGCTTCGCACAGCCCTAACATCTGGATATAGTTTAGTTCGCAACAATGCAAACTTATGTAAAACCCCCAAAACCGGTGCATGTGTAATGCCATTAAGCCGCACAAATGCCATTTTTGTCATGTGCACATCATGACAACCGCCACGTGTACAAGCACTCTTAAAAATTGGCACAACGTTAACTTTCTTTCAGCCCTTAAGAATTTCCTCATTGTTGAAAACATAGCATTAACAGTCCAAGAAACTCCTAAACCAGTTCTTTTAAAACTCTTGGATGCACGTTAATGGGAACGTCTCATTTTAAAATGTCCAAAAGTAGATGTTACTATTTCATATCATCCTTAGCTATTGTTGGAATGGAGAGTATTATATCATCATTGTCAAATGCAGATGCTTCACCATTTGCTTTTTTGTTAATACTTATCAGAAATATGTATTGAATTCTCCTGCCTCTTTGTGGACAATTCTACACCATCCCCTCTAGTACTGAGTCAATATTATTGTTGCGATTCCTCTTGTTCATTGTCTATTTTAATTCTTCTTTTTTTTTCATTAACTCTGTGGGCCACGGTTTGCCTTGTGTTCTTTTGCTTCTTTAATCAAGTTCGTCAAGTATATTAGAACCTAGGAAATACACTCCTATAAACCTTCCCTTTTCCCCCATGAGGTCATTTTGGTCTGAAATTGGGGATTACATGACAGTGAAATAGATGGCATTCATCTTGGACAAGAAAGAAATAATTTTGGTAGGTTAGCCTAGGAATAAATGTCGCCAATTGAAGCAGATCAGCTGTACCAGCCTATGTCCTAGCACAGCTGATCTGCTTCAATGGGTGAAACATGATGCCTGTTGTCCCACCTGTTAATGCCGCAGGACAATAGGAGACATGTTTCCCACTTCCAGAGGTGTGCCCCTGCCAATTTCCGGGGTTCCCAGAGATTGTTTGGGGTATGTCTCTACAAGTGGTGACTTCCAAATTTCCCTGCTTCTAGAGATGTACCCCAGAGATCCTAGGGACATGTCTCTGGAAGTGGGGAAAGCCAGGACACTCCAGTGCACTCTGCAGTTCCAGGGTTAGGGTTGCCAATAATTTGATTGGTGGTGTCAGCCCCAAGACCACACCAGAGTGTCAGTCATGCTCCAGTGCAGTCCCTGGAGTGAGACCATCAATCAGCTAATTGGCAGTCTCAGCCTCAGGACCACATCAGAGTGGGAGTGTCCCAGCTTTCCCCACTTTCAGACTCATGCCCCAGGATCTCCAAGGAATATTTCTGGAAGTTGGAAATGTCAGGGACACTTGCAGAGACATGCTCCCAGCAATCTCTGGGACGAGTCTCTGAAAGTGGAGAAAGCCAGGCAGGCATTCCCAAGGGAGTGGATCCTGCACAGGAATTCCAGGTGCTCATGGAACTAGGCCCCTCTAGTCCCAGGAGAGCATTCCCAGAGCAACGGGAGAGGGAGGGATGCTCTGGGCTGCCCAAAGTTCCCTGCTTGAAAGCAAATAGAGGCCCACTGCAATAAACTGGCACAATTTAATACTACCTTTTGTTGTGGCCACATTGTGGCATGCCAAAGGTATGGAAGCCTATTTGCTGTCACTTTTATACCACCATAAAAAAAAAAAAATGATGGAGGTACAAAGGCAACATCTCTTCCCACCCTTAAGGAGAACATCTACTAGGCTTAGTGTTTAATAGGCTTAGTATTTAATAGACTTCCAATTGAAGGAGTATGGCTCCTTCTAACACTACAGTTGAAGGGTCCTGGTAACCCTAAGTTGCTCATCCACTTCCAGTTAGTAGCTGTAACCATTGTCTGTTTCAGACTCAGCAGAAAAGCATAACTTTTTTTTTCCATGTAGCTCTTACTATAGTTTCAGTGATGGTGAAAAAGTGGGGTGGTATTTGTGAAGGATAAAGCCTCAACATGTTTAATGTCTTCCCTTTTTTATTTGAAAATCAGAAAATGTCAATCAGCTCGATCCATGTTTTTGTCACTCTGAGAACTGACTTTACAAACATGGGATCAAGGTTGAAACAATGTGGACTATTGTAATGCCAGGAGGTTAAATGAATTAGAAAGTGTAAGGAACGATCACAGTTGCATTTACATTGCTTTAATTAATTCTTTCACAAGGATATGCTTGTTCTTATGTGGATTTATACAAAACTGCAACCAGTAGAGGCCAGTGGGTATTTGGTTAGAGTAGAACGTATTTTAATGATAGCATCTTTATGCTCCAATACTCTCAAAGTATATTACAGAGATAAAAGCTAATAAGTATAATGAAGATAATCAAACAGAGTCGCTATTAATCAATCAGTAAAGCTCATACATATTAAAATAGGATTCATAGAAAATGACTGACTATAAATTAAGTTTTCAACTACTCATATTCAACTCTCACAGACTTCTTAACTTTCAGCTAAATAGTGACCAGAAACAGGCTGAGAAGGGACCCGATTTTATCATCTCACTCAAAGGTTTGCTCTTTTAATGATGGAAATATATCCCCCTGTTCCAACATGCTGAAATGATATGTCAACCACAGGAAGAGACAAAATTTTGCTCTGCCATTTGAACCCATAAGCTTCAGGCTCAGAGATAAAAATGTTGCAATTATATACAAGCTACTGTAATTCAGTAGCAAAAATTCTTCTGTGGGACATTATTATCTTGAAAGTTAAGTATAATCCTTGTTCAATACATCTGTTGTGCAAGTCTTGAGGTTAACTTAAGAGATATTGAAGCCATCACCAGATTTTATCCTCATAATTGAAACAGACTAAAGTGAATGCACTGTAGATTGATTGTGTTTCTGTGTCTTAAATATCTACTGTATTTCAATAAGCAGGACAACAGGATGTGAGGCCCTGGTTTTGATTTGGGGAGTTAATGCTTCCTTAGGGCCAAACGTTGAGGGCTGTGAAGCCCAAAGCTGTAAGCCCCCCTGATTCTAGAGAGGCATCAGACCTGGCTTTTTGTTCCTTTGGTGACAGCTTTAAGAGTACCCCAAATCTTGCCAATTCATTAGCCTTTTTGGTAATATGTCTCTTACTTGTTGAATGCCCCTTGCATCCCTCAAGTTGTAACAGCTTGGAAGGAGGCTGGGACAAGAATGAGAAGGCCAGCAAGAGCTGAAAGGCAACAGAGCCATAACAGCAGATGAGATACCTATTTCATTGAGCTCCTGCTCTCCAACCAGAAACCTTTGTGCCAAAAGGAAGCAGTTTCACTTTCCTGACCAATCATTTAAATCAGACTTGGCACCAAGAAAAATGTTTAGGGTTTTCTTTTTCTATATGCATTATTTTAAAAGCACCTTATTTTAGAAATCATATTTTTGAATGTGAAAATATTGTTTTCAATTTAAAACAGCATGGCCAGCTATATCTTTAAAAAACAAAACAATAAACAACATAATATATTTAACACCTGCAGTTTCTTATAAACATTAATAACATGGGGTGCAGACAGAAGTGCAGCTCCCCGCTGTAACTGAGAATGCTTTGCAGTAAGCTTTCTGAGTTACAATGATCCCCTGGACCAAACAGAAGTTCACTGCTGGTTTCAGGGTGTAGGGGAATCTAGCTGATGGCTACCAGACTGCAGCTGATTTCCCCTAGCCAGGGCCCTCCTCCGTGTGAGGCTGCCAAGTTTTTAGAATGGGAGGGGGGGAAGGGAGCAGAAGGAACTCATTCTAGTGGTTCTTCAACTAGCACTGGAGGGTGGGGTGGGTAAACTGGAGCCTCCCCCACCTCAGGAAGACTCCAATACACTTGCCACACCCTCCAGTGGGGGGCCAGACCAAACCCCAGACCAAAATCCCTCCCCTCTCTTTCCCCTCTCCCATTCTGAAAACAGCTCAAGGCTGGGAGGCAGCGCAGACAGAAGCTACAGAAGACACTGTGTTCTGATATGTCTTCATCTGACCCCTCATGCAATGCATGAAGGATCAGATTTTCACCTGATTGGCCATTTTTTGAAGTCGTCTGAAGCTGTGTATTTGTGTTTGGTCACAGCTATAAATGGCTTTCTGTAGCCAGATCCAGCAAAAATTCTGTTTGCACCCATGGTGTATTGTCTGCTTTGTTTTTATTTTATAACTTAGTTAACATTTAATTTTTTTTTTTAATTAAAATGAGAGCAAGCTTATTCAAACATGTAAGACAAAGTCTAGGTGGAGGCCTTACTCTGTAAATTGTCTGATACCTCTCTTGGAGCTATAAGACACAATAGCTGAATCAAAGCCAAAACACACCTCTTTCTGCCTTACTGCACTTATTTACAGGCATAAGTATTTCAGGTCAATTTGATTCCTGGTAAATGCAGATACATATTATTTATTCTTTTCTCCCAGTTTAATCATCCAGTGGCTGGCAACAGATGCCACCACTTTAAAACCAGGCAGCCCCTGGATGAATAATAAAGTTCATCAGGAAAAATCTGCTCCTTTGTAATCTGCAGTGGCTAGGGTCCCTGTATGCACTTGGATCTCTGTTTTTTTTCATAGATATCATCTATCATACATGCCTGCAATGTTGTCTGCCTAGATGCTATGAAAAATAATCCATTTGGGAAATATGTCATCCTATCCAGTGCCATTTGGCAAGATCTAACAAGGTAAAGGGCAACCTTCCCACCATCAGAGCTATATTAACTTCCTATCTTTTCTACCAGGAATTCTACAGAGATGCCTCATTTGCTCACCATACTAATCTAACTGACAGACTTGGTTGAGTTTCCACACAACATAAAAAGCTAAAATCTTCTCAGTCTGGAAGATGTTCTGGGACCTTCATCTAGAAGGTATATCTGAAAAGATGTCATATTTGACCACACCAGTGAATTGAACAATCTGGCCATAAATATATGAACGTTACACAAAGGCACACCATCCACAATGAATTCCCAGAATAGGGAGCGTGATAGTCAATACATTATTCAGGGGCAAGAGTCTGTAAGAAGATTCTCTGAAACAGAAAAGCATTATGAGCTAGTGAATAGGGCACTAGAAATGAAGGCTATAAACCTACATTCTAATTAATCTCCTTATCACCATTTGCTTGTCACATCTATTTGAAGTTTCTGTTCTTCAGGGAAGTACCATCTCTGACTAGGCTTGTACAAATGTGTTGACTGATGTCTCCTTCATCTATAACTGAATATTTAATACTAACTAACAGCAGACCTGAAAATGTACAGAAACAACAAACATTAATCTAATCACTCTCTCTCAGAATCCCATAAATAAATTACATCATTCTAGAGGTTCCCATAGAGGAAAAGAATAGGAAGGGCTTCATTCTCAGGCTTGGTCATGCCTTCCATCCTTTTATCTTCTCCCATCTTTCAACACTCCAGGAAGCACTGACAAAAAAGAATACACAGAGCAGTAATAGATAAGGAACTAGCATTCAAACTTCAGAGATGAGGGCTCAGTGATAAAATTAATCTGGGCTGGGACCAGGCCAGGGCTACTGCTGCTGACTGTCCCAGAGCTAAAGCAGAGTTCCAGCAAAAGGTAAGGTTGCGGGGTGTTTAGGCAGAAGGGGGACATGCAGCAGGGGTCAGACACAAACACAGATGGGTAGGAGATGCGGGGCAGGATTCAGGAGGAGCAGAGAATGGGGAGGCAGGCACAAGCAAGGGGTGGGGGAAACAGGCTACAGGGTGGATTGAGGTGGGGGAGGCAGAGAGTGAGGGGGGTCAGACAGTTATGGAAGGGCAGGTGACATGTTGGGGGGCGGGGGGCTCATGGCATGGAGACGGCAACAGGCAAGGCATACACCAGGAATAGGGCAAGTGATTGAGGGGCAGACAGAAAGGGACAAGGGGCAGGGAGCAAATAGGAAGGGCAAAGGGCAGGGGACAATAGGATTGGAGTCTTTCCCCTCACTGTCCCCTCCACCCTCCACCCCACTGCTTTTCCTGCCACAGAAGTATGTGGGAATGGATTTAAGATGGCCTTCCATTAATTAGGTTCTACACACTGAAAATCATAACAAATTTAATTACTGAGGGAGTCATCTTAAATTCAAGTAATCTTGGATTCAGGTAAATACACTATTTCTCAGTACTATCTGTGCTGTATTATATATTACACAGTCTGAGAAGCATTAATACTATGTGGATGACATTCACTAGTTGCAAAAAAGGGGAACAATAGGAACAATATGCTAAAAATAGGCACTTCTGCCTGTATTAGGTTTATTTGAGCCACTTCCCAATCTAGCTCTACTTACAATGAGCAATTTCACTCAGCTACTGAGCCCACATGGTGGCACCCTAAAAGGGTCTTGTGGTCATCCCAGTTGAAAAACACTGTGCTAAAAAAATCATTTTGGCTTTTGTCTGATTGTTTTCACTTATTCTGGCCAGTGTGACTAAGGGCAAAGAACACAGGATTAGACATGTAGGCTTCTTGAGACTCATGCATGGGTCTGGTGTCACAGGCAGTGTATCAGTGTGAAAGAGCACTGATATAACACCCAGGTTAATAATTAACAGCATAAAAGAGGAGAGTTAGGAAATTCATATATATTGCATACTTCCCCTGAAAAAGATATACATTTCCACAGCAGCCTGTATCCAATGAGTTCAATATATTTAACAAATAATCCTTACAAGGCAGAGTAGATCATCTCTTCTTTTACACAGGAAGAAAATGAGGTATGGAGAATGCAAGTGACTTTTTCCCAGTTTCACACAGGTGAGGTAGGAGCTCAACTTGTGACTGCTACACATATGCCCTTGTCCTATGCTTCCACTATGAGATTATGCTAATTTATATTTAGCTTCAACTGGGGGGGAAAAAAATCAGTGCTTTGAATTTTAAGAGGAAAAAGTCACCCTCTTATTTATCATTTTAACATATCAAGTTAATTCCAACCTCTGTCCCATTCATTCTAGTGTTTTTAGATTTTACTTGCACTGTTTCTTTTTCCCTTCTCGCTCCCCTTCTTCTTCTCTCCTTTTTCAGGACATGGAGTAACAAAGAGGAAAGATAGAGTAGCATTTAAACCTGTAGACTGCAGTCCACCTGAGTAGACTTAAACCAGTTTATAAACTACATTGCAGTGTATTATAAGGGACACGAACACCATGTGCCCCGGAGGCTGGGGAGGCACAGCGAGCTCCTGCAGGTGGTGGCATCACTGGCTGTGGCGGGAGTGTGGTGGTGGCAAGTAGGGGCCTCCTGCAAGCAGCTGCGGTGCTGTCAGCAGTGCGGGGAGGGTGGTGAGAACCGACCAGCAGTCAGTGACCACCCACAGATGCTGCCGGAGGTGTTAGTGGTGAGGAGGGTGGTGGCGAGTGGCGACTGCCTGCAGGTGCCACTCAGGGGGGGTTTGGCAGTGCCTTTTCTCGGGGGTGCACTGCCACACTCAGGGGGTGCACCTGCACCCACATGCACACCCTCCACATTGCCAATGATAAGGCACTGGGAAGAAATATTTAAATAAGTCTGTGCAACTTCCAGGAAAATCTTTGATAGGCGATGACAGTTCTGTACACAGCATAGTTTGCTGTTGCACTGAAAGTAGCCAAATGAAAAATTATTGCTTTGCAGTACTTTTATTTATTACACACTGCCTCAAAATGAAATCTTTCATATAACAGAAAAGAAAGATAATAAAAACAGCAGAAATGGTCCCTACTATGTAGAAATTATTTTCATGTGTAAAAAAAACCAAAACTGTTACATTTTATTTGCCTTATGTTTATCTAGTTTGAGACATGAATCCAAAAACAGTTGGCAGTTAAGAAAAACATTCATTACAACTTATGCAATGCCTCTATTTTTATAACATTATATTTACAGAATTTCTTCATTAACTTACCTCCAATATCTGGCCGAAGTTTACTGTCATAACCTTGAAGTAAGGAGTCCAGTATATGAGTGACATCTCCACCATGAATCTTTGGTGCAAGTACCCATGTTTTGTTCACAGTTAGATCTTCATCATCCTCATCATCAGCTTTATCAGCACTAGTAGTGTTTAAAAAAAATATTAGGGAAGAAAACTAGTGAAATAAAATAACATATGAAGCATGAAATGATAAAACAATAAGCATTGCACCCTCATCAACATATAGAAAAATTTTTGAACATATTCAGGAATATAAATAAATTCCTGATATATTTATTTTATCACTTATGTTTATGGCAGCAGAAAGCAGCAACCATTGTACCACTTGAGAAATCCAAAGAATGGTATTTGACGTACAGAAGAATTAACACAGATTAAATATAGTAAAGTGAAATCATAACGGCAGTTTTATCTATTACTTTATCTTGAGCTATGTTTTTATTTAACTAAGAACCCTATGCTTTCCCCTATTCCCCTGTTGTTTTCAAATCAATCTGCTAAAATTTCTCAGGGATGCTTAATCATCATAATAAGCAGCACCTGGAAATCAGGAGCATCACCTTTCTGTCTCAGATGACCTTAATCCCAAGTGAAGATATTTCACATGGATATGTTATTCTGCCCTCTGATTTTTCTAATGTATTCCTGATTTAATTTATTTACTCAACATTTTAAGCATATGGATTTAGAACAAAAATATTAATGCATTCATTTTCATACTTATGACCCAAATTGTGCATCAATAATTTATTTGTTTTTATATATACTGCGGCTGGTTTGCCACATTATTCATTTTAGTTCCAATTATTTATTATCTGGATATTTTGTCACATTGGAAGAAATGCACAAGGAAAACAATTACATTTTCATTTATTACCTAACCTTCAATTAGATTAACAACAATTTATAATTTATCACTGAGTCACAAGAAAAATGGCAATGACTTAGACATGTCCACAGATTCACTCAAATGATCACCCAAAGGTCAAAGAATGCCTGGAAGTAATTTTCTCTCCATTTGATTCAAATGTGTGTGGACTTAACTATTCCTGCAGTGCTTAAGTTCCCAATCTATGTTACTCATCCAACATATTTCAGGGAACTGCTGTGGGCTTGAACTCAAACACATGCATAGCTAGCTTTAACTATGATAATTACACAACACATCTTAACAAAGATGCAATTACTACAGAGCACATGGAAAAATCAGTTTCAATGATAAAATAAGCAAAAAAATTCAGGCAGAGAAAAGGAATTAAGTTTCTATCCCAAAAGAATTTGCACACCAAAGCATTGAATAGAAATATTATTGCTTGCCATTACAGTAGAATTTCCTAGAATACCTTACTGGTAAGGAATACGAGTCTTACTCAAAGTCATTTAGATTTTTTTTTTTAATCCCACCATTAGTCCTAATGAAGTTTTGCTTTTCTGCAGTAAATGAATACCTTTAAGATCAATGATGAGTAAGATATTCTGTATTTTTTAAAAAGAAACTTTTTAAGATTCCATATCCAAATATATACTTACAAGTGTTATACCCATCTGCATCCAGTCCTCTTAATTCTACTTCATCAAAACAAAACCAAAAATGTCTACATTATGAAAATCAAGCCTTAGTATGTTCTGGGTTTTTTTTAAACCTTGCCACAATTAAACAGCCAAAACAAGGAATGGGCAATTTTCAATTATTTAGAACTCAAAAGCTCAGTAAACTTTCATGAAGTGAGCAAATGATATTTCTCTAATCTCAGAGTGTCTTCCTTGGGGAAAAGACAAAAGCTTACTGCAAACAAAGATATTAATAGTTTGTAAAAGAATGTTGCAGAAATCTTTTATAACAAACAGTACTGTACAACCTGAATACTGGGTTTGCTGCCAGCACACCCTACAATAGTCTAATAAGTGCTTTGTTTCCTTTAGATGCAAATGTATTGTGAAATACTTTTAACAGCACTCTGTAGACATATACACGCTTCAGATATCAAATATTACGTGTACCATTAAGTGTAATTCCACAATGAACTAAAAAACAGGTAATAACAGGAGGTGCTCAGGGCTACTTGCCCTCAGGAGCTTCCAAGGCCCAGCCAGTTGGTATCTGGGGACACTAGCCCCCTGTGCCAGCTGGATTGCTGAAGCAGCCTTAACATAGAGTAGCCCCTGCACCTCTACCCACTGCAACAGTCTGGCAATGGAGGCTGCTGCCTGGCTGTGACCTGCCACCGCCTGTGACATCATCCACCCCCTTGGACCTATGGCCCCATGGCTGCACACCTGCCAGACCTGGACAGGAACCACACAGTCACCTGGGCTGTGGTATGAACACTGTAGCAGAGCTTCCTGCACTTCTGGGCCAGATGCCAGTGGGACATGGCTGCACAGTGGGCCTTTGTGCAGCACTGCTGTCATGCCCTCCTGCCCCTGCTCTGCCATCTGGGCAGCTATCACCCAAAAGATGTGCTTATTGTAATGGCCCACTTTGAACTATCAAAGCATGTCTTCTTGACCCCAAATGGCCAGGTCAGCCACCTCATCTGACCTCCAGCTGGGCCCCTGGTGCTGGCCCTGAGCAGGCTCTGCTGCCCAGGTCCCACCACTTGCCTCACCAGCAGAGATCCTGGTGTTCCCTGTTTAAAAATTGCAAATTCTCTGATAAAAATAAAAAACTAGACCTGACAAACGATTAAAAAAATAATTGCAATTAATTGCAAGATCTAAAAAAAATAGTCACAATTAATCGCCATTTTAATTGCACAGTTAAACAATAGTCAGCACCCTCCCACACCCAACAGCCCAGAGCCGATACACCCTGTATCTCTTCCCTGCCACCACGAACAGCGCGCAGCCCCAGCCCTGATCCTGGCCCACCCAACACTGGCCCTGGACTCGCTCTGGCTGAAGCGGACCAGCTGGAACCTGTGCCAATAGCCCTAACCTTGGCCTACCCTGTGCCTGCTCCAGACTCACCTACCCATGCTGAGCAGTGACAGCAGCCAGGCAGAAGCTGCTTCTCAGTGCAAAGGAAAAGCGGTCCCTTCCCATCACTGCTTTTGGGCCCTTCATGCTGCAGCCAGCTAGAGCCCATGCCAGGGCTGCTCTGTGGCTCCTCTGCACTGCCACCGCTGCCCTGCTGGATGCCCGGAGACAGCACCAGTGTGGGCATGAGGCAAGGCTGCAGTGTGGCAGTTACCCCTGCAGCTGCGGCTCCTGCTGGCAGGTCCCATCCCATCCCATTTGGTGGCTGGGTACACAGGGTGTGAGATTTGTGCAGGGGATGTGGGATTGTAGGGGGTGCATGT
Source organism: Alligator sinensis (assembly GCF_000455745.1). Classification (NCBI taxonomy): domain Eukaryota; kingdom Metazoa; phylum Chordata; order Crocodylia; family Alligatoridae; genus Alligator; species Alligator sinensis. The sequence goes on from NW_005842002.1 coordinate 1,964,503, forward strand.
GAGGGAGCTTAGGGTTTTATAGGTGGGTGTAGGGTTTGTGGCTGGATTGAGGGGGAGACTGTGTAGATGTGGGGACTGCTCAGAAGGGCTGGGTCCCCTGCCTGGCCCTCGCAGAGCCTACCCCTCTCCCCAGCAGCAGCAACAGCCATTGGGGCACTTAGGGCACACTAATGGCAGAGCACTCCCCCCCCCCCCCCCCCCCCCCGGGGGGG
>NW_005842002.1:1964724-1977941 GCF_000455745.1 Alligator sinensis
CAGTGCTGCCTGTGCCACATAGTTTCATAGGCCACATGGTGCTGGCCTGGCCCAGAAGCATGCACCTTCAGAGAGGACCCAGCCATTCTTGCTGTCACCCGGGGCCCCTGACACCACATTCAGGAGCTGTGCACCTCGGGTGAGGCCAGGCCCAGCCTCCCAGTGCCCTGCATTCCATTGAGCTGTTCTGGCTCCATGGAAGCAGGACCTGGCACGGCCTGAGGGTGCACAGCTTTTGCTTGCAGGGCCAAGGGCCCCAGGGGACAATAAGAGCGGTCCAGTCCTGCCCAGAGGTGCACACCCCCAGGCTGGGGTGGGCCGGGCTGGGCCCACGTCATTTGACACAGGTGGTACCAGGTCCCAGGTGGCCGGGCCATGCTGCATTGTGGTGGGGTGCTGCCAGTAGTGGGCCCTGAGCACCCTGACGGAAGCTGCTGCTGCTGCTGCTGCTGCTGCAGGGGGTGAAGTGGGCTGTGTGCCGTACAGGGGTGGGCAGGAGACCCACCCCTCCTGAGCAGTCCTCCCACCCCCACAGTCCCCCCCCACTCCCACACACAATCTCCTCCACCCCCGTGTCCTTATTTACCAGGGTCAGAGCCTGGGTCAATCCATTGTTGCAGTCTTGCCCTGCTCGTATTTGCCCCAGCATTCTGAGGCATCATGCTCAAGCAGCAGGGGAAGGGTGCTAGTGTGTCTGTTTTGAGGACCCAGCCTCCTGTTGCTCCTGGACCACTTTTTTTCCAGTGTGGTTTGTTTTTGTTTTTTTGAGACAGGGATTTCCCAATATCAAAATTAGATATGCAGCTTAGGAAACATTTTTTTCAATCCCGCATGCCTCTTGTGGTATCTCAAACTGCTTTGAGATGCTGAAACAGGCACATGCTCACTTGTCTGGATTCACCCAATAAGACTAAAAACAGACATTAGTAGGGACCTACCAAATTCATGATTTTGCGGATTCCATAACATCCAGCATTGCCCACAAAATCTGCAGAAACAGCAACATGCGGGGGAAGTGGGGGGCAGGACTTACCAAGTGCTGTGGCAGCTCACTGGAGTGGGGAAGGGGATGGGAGGAAGGGCTGCCTGCAAAGTGACTGACACCCCTGCCCATCGCTGCTGATTGGCTATGAGGGCTGCCTGTCATATGGCCCTGCCCCTGTCCACCAATCGGTGGCAAGGGGCAGGGCTGCACGATGAACAGCCTTTGCAGCCAATCAGTGGTGTAGGGCATGGCCACATGATGGTCAGCTCCCACAGCTAAATAGCAGCAAGGGGGCATGGCCACCAGGGCCTGTCTGCCAATCAGAGGCATGGGGTTGCTATCATGATGTGGCTGTCCAGGCCCCCTACAAATTGGTAGGTCCCTAGATGTTAGATTTCTCCCAGAATACAGCCTTTTATTCAGGTATTGTACAGATGGACAAATCCATTGTCCCACTTTAAGTACCTGTGAAATACCATGATAATACTCCCCATCACCCACCTCCCACACACAGTCAGGACTAATTAAAATTAATTACCATTCAAATTACATGGGTAATTTATTGTTCCCCCTGCCTGTTTTGACAGGACTCAGAGCCAGGGGAAATTATTGTTCCACCTGCCTGTTTTGACAGGACTCAGAGCCAGGGACACTCAAATTCATTGTCTTTCCCTTAGGGGATTATGATAATAAGGATTTAAATTGAATTTACAAGTGTATAGCAGGAGGAAGCACCATTGCTTTAAAACCCCATCTTATAACCAAGTCCTTGCAGACTGGTCCTGCACCTATCAGACTCAGTGAAACCAAGAGGTTTGGAAATCTTCCTGAGGTACTTTCAGGACCGTCAGGGATATGTCTATAGAAGTCTGAATTGAATGACTGATTACATATGAATATATGCCCTCATAAGGAACAGGGTGCTGGGGCAAAGATTTTAATAACTCTTATAAAATTTGAGGAAATTGTTTGTGCATGGAGTAGTTGAGTAGCCTATGGATTGCAGCAGAAACAAGCAGGGATGCTAACTCTGTTTGTTCCATCCCTGTTTTAGTGAACTTGATCAGAGGGAAACTGATTGCCTAATATCACCCAGCTATGTATTTTCGACTTTGAGGAGCATTGCCTTCCTTACTGTCTGGCAAAGATTATGGCATGGATCAGTGCTAGGCAACAAAGACAGAGACTGAATCTGGATAAGACAGGAGTGATGTTGACTAGCTAAGAGAAACAACCAAAAAATATGGCAAAATTTATGAGCCCCTTCAACAGCCTCAAGCTGCAGCAGGGGAAATTTATATTGGAGATTAAGAGGAACTTCCAGGCATAGGAACAGGCTACCTAAGCAGTTTGCAGACATGAAACCCCCCCCCCCCCCCCCAAAAAAAAAAAAAACACACTTTACCAAAAGCAGCAGCACATTACTTCAACCTGGCTCTGCAACATCTGTATAGATCAAGGCTTTTTGCGGGGCTTCAGTGAGACTTTTTGGCACTTTTAGCCAAAGCTGATTCAATCATCCATTAGATAAAAAGTGCCAAAAAATCCCCACTATAGTGCCTGATCTATACAGACATTGGGTAAGGTGGGTCCAACTCAGGCACTGCCTCTTCTGAGCGTGTGCAGGGCTCAGTGCAGGAACACGCCAAGATTAAAATAAAGCAACTGGGGGGGTGGGGAGGGGGGGGTTGTTCTTTTTTTTTTTTGAGATGGGAGGGAGGTTAATATCTGCAAGCAGCCCTAGAGAAGCTGTGGAATCTTCATCCTTGGAAACATTCAAAATCAGGTTAGACCACAGGTAGGCAATTATTTCAGGTGGAGAGCTGTCTACTGAATTTTAGCAAGCTGTCAAGGGCCGCATGGGTACCCCCATCACTTGAAAGATGCCCCGCCTGTGGTTGCCATCTTGTGACCATAAGTCCCACCCCCTAACCCCTGACCTTCGTCACCAGAAGTCCTTCCCCTTGCCCCCAGAAGTACTCCTTTCAGCAAGGGGTTCTGCCATCTCAGAACCAGAAAAATACCAAATTAAATTCAAAACATGATCATCTACAACATTCATTAATTTGATTTCAAAAAATATTTTTGTCCTGATTTATGTGTGTTTGTGTAGTGTACACAGAGGTGACTGCACAATAGCTTAAAATGAAGTCTTATTCTTGTGTATGGTGCGGGGTGGGGGTTGTGGGTGTGTGGGTGGATATGGGGGGAGGCTGACTGGAGTTTGTGTATGGCAGTGTGAGGGGAGGCATAAGTGCATGTGTATGGAGGGGTATGCACGAGGGACTCACCCTATGAACACACACACAATGCCCCTGTGCCTGCGGACACACACGCACACACCCTACCAGTGAAGTCCCATGCTACGTGGTCCAGAGATGCTGCCAGGAGCCACAGCCACGTGGTGCTGGAGCAGGGCAGGGGCACAAAAGCAGGGAACTGGCTGGGGGTGGGCGGGGCAGGGTGGGGCTGGGCTGGGCTGGGCTGCTCAAGCCTGCTGAAGGCTCCCTCTGGGTCCTACTGCCCCTTTCTCCAGCCAGCTTTGACAGGGAGCCGGGGCAAATAAATATTAAGTTACTACATTTTTTAGGGGCTCTGCACCCAGATAAAATGGCCTGGAGGGCCGGATGTGCCCATGGGCCCAATTTTACCCACCCCTGGGTTAGACAGACATTTAGCTGAGATGGTTTAGTCAGGAATGATCCTGTCTTGAGCAGGGAACTTGACTAGATGACCTTGTGAGGTCCTTTCCAGCCCTTTTTTCCTATGATCCTAAGAAACTGATGGTTTAGATTCAACATTTTTTCCTTGAGTTCACAATCTGAAGGTCTGGGTAGATATTTAGTATCTGATAAAAGATTGGGTAGCAATAAAAACCCAAAGCTTCTTACCACTTTATTCCCACAAATATCCAAATCAACATTTGGCCAAGAGCTTCTCTCAAATGTAGATCTGACTCTCATTCTCTTCTTCATCCCTCTCAAATGGACTACTTCTGTGGACTCTGCATGGGAGCTAAATCATAAATTTATCTGGAAACCAAGTGTTGCAGAATGAGCAGGCCTTTTGTAATGCAATATAATGTGTCCTATCAGGGATATGCATATGCTGCAGTATTTATATTAACTGTCTATTAGTTTCTAGGAATATACGTTACCTGTGCATTTCTAAATAGTCCTGATGTTACCTGTGCAATTCTAAATAGGTAGGAACATTACTACTTCCAAAAAAGATTCAGGCCCTGTGTAATTCAGAAGCTGTTAATGTCATGGGAGACAGTCAAGTTGGAGGAAAAAGTGTGTTAGCTTGTGTTCTCCATAAACAACACACAATATTAGAATTAAGGTGGTACAAAACTGGTTTTCAGTCTTACTGTGTGGGTCCAAATATAACACTGCAAAATCACTTTATCTTATTAGGCCCATGAAGCAAGAGAATGATGACCGGCAGTGGATGAGTGTTTTTGTTCATTTTTTTGGACACTTACATTTTTACATGGGGTGGAGATAAAACTGCAGAATTCAAAACTGTAATTTACATATTTGGCAAAGACGATTAACTTGGGTTAAACACCTTGTATTTCTCTGTAAGCAACAGAAGTCACTGAGAACCCAGGGACGTTTACCACTAACTTTGATTCTCATCTTCAACTACTTCTTTTAATGCTCAGACTTTGCCTGCTCAGGGAAACACAGGAAGTAGGCTACTTTAAACATCATTCTATATATATTTTTCCCTCCCATTTTCTGTCTCAGGTTATTTTAGTCTGCTCACCAAATAGTAGTTGAAATTCTTTGCTCTCATGTTTTACTGACAGGATCAAGTAAATATAATTCACCTCAACAAGACCTATTCTCTGGGCAGACTTCAGAATTATTTTAAGCACTAAGATTCTGAGTTAATTTGATAAGGCACTCACACATTAAAAAGTTACTGTTTCATGGTGCTATATTATTTTACATATGTTGCTCTTGAGATGGTAAATTTACAGACTTCTTTGTGAATGTTAAAAATAGCTTTCTAAAATATGCTTGTTGTTATGATAGGGCTTCAGCCAGCTTCATAAACTGATGCACAACTATATGTATATAGTTAATGGTAATTAGGCAAAAAGTGCCCTAATTATGGTTTCTGTCTCTCAACTAATTGGAGACATTACCATGACTAATAAATCCCTAAGCACAAGTGACTAATGACTGAATAAGTCTTTCAAATATCAGGCAACATGTTCATCCTTAGACATTAATATCATAGGTCTGTGTTCTACTTTTAATGTGGAAAAAATGACATCAGATAAGTTGTAATTAACACGTGTCAAGTTATGCAATTAATCGTTAAAAAAAAAAAAAAAAAAGAACAGTGATTCGGTATACTGTTGTATGCAGTTTTTGCCAGGTTAGGTACCATACCAGGGATTACATGAGCTGTGTAAATGTGAGTGCATAGTCAGTGACCTTGAATTTTAAGTGTTTTAGATAAAAATGTAACTTTAAGATCTTTAATAACTGAATTCAATGATGAGTTGTGGTTGTTATGACATTTTATTTCTGGATAACTGAAGCTAAAAATGCACAAGCCATAGGGAAATGCACCAATGCCCATAGGTATTCAAAGATAAAACTGTACAGTTTTCTTTGTAACTTTATACACTTGCAGATATTACAATCTTTCCTAACAGAGAGTGCTTATCATAACAAAATTACACTGAGACATGAGTAGGATCATCAATATTAGGTCAATACTCCAGGTGCTTTTCTCAAATGGCCAAAGTTTATGGATACTTTTTTTTTTAAACCTTACACAGAATTCTTAGCATTGCACCATTCTTATCCAGACTGCATTAACCTCTTCATATCTATTGCCTATTAATAATCTACTGTAATTACCACACTGGTATTGCTCTTAGGATATTGGTCAGCACATCTCCCCACTTTACCTGCATACACCAGGGATATTTGATAGTGGTTAAGATATGGATAAACCAAGGTCAAAATTGAAAATGACAAAAGAGAACCAGAAATAAAGTGTAACATTAAGACTTTCTGTTTGTGTGCTATGCCCTTGTAACAGGGAACCCTAGCCCTGTTACCAAGAGGCAGAGCTGCCCCTTTAAGACCTGGGGATTCAGAAACACCAAGCACCAGGAGGGTAGGGATTAAAAGCCCAACCACCTGGGCCGGTCAGCTGACCGAAAGAAGGCAGGGCTCTGGGGCACATACAAACCCCCGGGGCTGGGGATAGAGAGTTAGTTCTGTGGCAGCAGCCAAGAGAGAAGGAGCTCTCATAGAGGAAGCTAACTAGAGATGCTTGACTGCCTGTTTTGCTTCTGGTAGGATTAAGGGACTATAGGAGCTCATAGGTACTGGTGGCAGGGGGGAGGCCCAGCAAATTGAGAGAGAAGCTTGTCTTCTAAAAGGGGTTAGGGTGTGGCATATAGGACTTCTATCATGTTACAGCCCAGGGGCTCATATTTCTGTTATTGTTTGTCTGGTGGACCATGCTGAGGCTATTTGGGGAGGAGGAGGCCTTGGTGGGGCACACTACTGTGCAAAGCCCCAGTGCCAGGGGGGTGCAGTGCCAGGGGGTGATTGGGCCCCAGCGCTGGGGGTGCAGCATCAGGTGGTGCAGAGACAGGGGGCAGACCCCAGTGCCAAGAGGCACAGCAACAGAGAGTGAGCCAACCCAATGCCCTAGGGTGCAGGTCAACATTTATACCATCTGTGAGACATGGGTCACCATGTAGGGGAGGTTTGGAGTGGTAGATAGCGACCCCTAGCATTAGGGTATTAAATGGGAAGCCTCCTACCTGAGTAACATCATAATTATTGTTCCATCAAGGCATGGCAGGAGAGATAGGTGGGCAGGTAGCCCAGAAACAAAGGGTCACGCCTACATTAGACAGGCACGGGGATGGACCTCGATCACAGCCCTCAAGAGTTATTGTAATTTATAGAGCAGAACAGAAACATCCAGGTCAGGATGTGAAACGAGGCCTGGTACAGGATGATTTGAAAATTTTAAGATACAGATAGAATGCAATACGTAACTTCTTTTGATTGTTGTATAAGACAACCATTTCCAACTTGTAGTGCACAGACCCCTGTGGGGCTGCAAACCTATGTCTAAGAGGTATGTGAAAGATGACTATGACAATTAAAACTATGTGAATACCCACACTTACAAGTCAAAGGGTTCTGCATCTCCACTGAAATTTTTGGGGGGGGGGTCAACAAATAGAAAAAGGTTGAAAACCACTGATATAGAAGGAAAGTTGGAAATCAGGGGAACTTTGTAGCAGCCCGAAGGAGCCTGTGTGGTGTCATGCTGATTACCTTATCACAGGTAGTCAGCATAAATGCCTTAACTCCTGGTCTGGTGTACTTGTCTGGCCAACACGTTAGTGCTTTACTTGGAGACTATAAACCCAGCCTCTTGTTTGTCACCAAACTGAGCCCATAGTCATACTTTAAAACAAGATTAGTGTTGGAATCTCCTGGGTGCAACTTGTCGACTGCAGTTCCTGAGGCTTCAGTACTGACAACACATCAATAACACCCAATGAGAACAGCAACAATGACACTGATAACCCCTGACAAAACTGGTGACCCCAACTGCTGATTTGTTAAGTGGCAAACTGCCCTCTCATAGGGTCACAATTTGTGATGGCAGAGAACTACAAGCTGGGGAATAACCTCCTCCCCTTCCTAATTTTTCTCCCAGAGTTTAATGAATTATGGACACACTGTGTAATAGAAAAAGGCAGTCCATGTGACTGTACAGAAAGTGAGTAGGGAAACTTGAGCAGGAATTCAAGAAGTTATGACAGAAATAGTAGCTTTGAAAAAAGTAGAAGTAAAAAATGTAGGATGCTGCAGGCAATGGGGATGGCTCTCCAACGGTTGAAGCAGCATTCTATAAAGTTAGCAGAGCAGGTGAGAGAAAAAGAAAAGGAATCAGAAGAAAGAATACAGGCAGTGGAGCACTGGAAATCTTAAGCCCTGCTGGCAGGGCAGCAAGCTGTGTAGATGTATGAGAAGTTACAAGTGCAGGAACAGAGCAAAAAGTTAGAAACAGCAGTTGAAAATTTGAAACAAGCTAAAGTGCTGCTCACCAGTGCAAATCTTGAAAGACAACAACACATTCCAAGTATTAACACCTGGAGTGTAGGGGCAGAAATGGAAGAATGTGGCTCTAGCAAAATTAAAAAAAGGAAACTGGGACAATTGGGATGGGGCACATATGGAATGACCCAGACCAACCACTAGTAGATGTCACTTGGATAAGAGCTACCACCACAATATGAAGGCCAGGCTTCAAGAAATCCTATTCTGAAACCTAGAGCAATACCTGTAAAAGCAGGAAATACAAAAGTGTCTTTAGAGTTAAAAGAAAATCACTATGAGCCCACCACTGCTCACAGGAGAAACAGATCCCCTAGCTTTAATGAGATCGTAAATGAAATAGATGAAGCAGGTCTCTGAATAACAAAAATGATGCAGCAAATGCAGCCACAAACTTCCCAGGGTTTACCCCCATTACATCATGTTACCTATGAGTGGGCAGAAAACAAAAAAGGACAGGGCAAACAGATTTGCACTACGAATTGATTCATTAGGGCTCCTATACACGTGACGGAGATCTGCTCTGATGCATGCTAATTAGCATGCATTGGAGCAGCCTTGATTAATCAAGTCTGCTGAAGCATGCTAATTAGCACACCCCAGCAACCTCCTTGTCACATGTATTCAGCGTCCCTGCATTTCAAAATGGCAGTGGGGGTGCTTAAACTAAAGCTCAAACGAGCTTTAGTTAAAGTGTCCCTGCCGCCATTTTGAAGTGTGGAATGCTAAATACACATAACGCTGTGGGCGCTTTAAGTAGAGCACTCTCAGAGCCACTCTAATTAAAGCCCCCTTTACTACCCCAGAGCACGTGTATAGAAACTGTTAAAGATTTATGAGATCACTGCATTGCCCACACTATCAGAAGATTTCAGTGACTTTCTGATGCAGATACACAAATGTTTTCAATTACTGCAACCATTGGTATCACATTAGAGGAAGAGCATCTGCTGTTTCAAACTTTGCTAGTTTGAAACAGCAACTATTTATTGCTCCCTTTATACTCACACTGTGAGATTTGATGACAGTGTTTCTCAAATTAAAAGGTGAGCTCAAAAACATTTTAAGTTACCCACAGAAACTGAAAGCATTCTCTAGATTGTCCAAGGAGACCCCCACACATCCGGCAGAAGAATAAACGCTTTTTTATGAAATAACTGAAGATAAAGAAATTGATCAGGAAAGACTGAGAGAAATTGTGTTACAACTGTTACCACCTGGTGTGTCAGAACAGATGAATACTTGGTGTGAGGCTGGAGGAAAAAGGTTACCAATGAGTGAATGGCTGGGGAAAATAGAAACAGCTATCAAAGAGCTTGAAGGGAATCCTGTTAGAGAGCTACAGACACAGCTGGATCAGTGGAACACTGAGGGTCCAAGCTATATACATGCAGTTAAAGAAATAGGGTGTTTAAGTTAAACATTAAAGTCTTCTGTGTCACTGCTCCACTGGTGACTTAATTACCTGTACCATTCTGCTATGTAACACACACACACACACACACACACACACACACACACAAAGAGGGGCGGGGGAACAAATTCCAGCAGAACCGTTAATAAAAAAAAGTATAAAACTTAACGGAGAGATTGAAGAACTGCAGGCACAACTGTTAACATTTGAAATTGTAGGAATTCGAGCAAAAAGATAAGAAAAATGCATCTATACCTGTGGCTGCTGCTTTTACCTCAGGACTGAATGAACCAATTGCAATTAAATAGCGCAAGAAAATCCTCCCCAAGCTTCAAAATGCACATTTCAACAACCCATGACCTTAGATGTTTGTGGTTACTCCTATATTCACATCTAAGTTGGGGACAGGCTTATAAACTCCTTATTAAACATGGGGGTAGGTATTTCTATTGTAAAATGTGCATTTAATGCTTATCTGGTAAAAATTATTGTAGAAATACAGGAGAAAACATCACATTACACAAAATTATGTTGTTAAATTATTAACCCTTTAGTTGCTTATACAAAATTAAGAAACAATGTATTGTTAGAGGAAAGAAAAACTTGATTAAAATCAACAACTATAAAATCAAAGATTCTTCCCAGTTATTTTACAAAGCAATTCTTAGAATTGTACCTGAGCCAAAAACAAAAAAAGAAAAAGAAAATGTCTTTAAAATGAATGGCATGGCCTGTACCCTGTTATAAATAAGTTAGAAACATCCCCATATCTAAATGACCAGTTACACTGGAAATCTATCATGCAGTTAAAATACACACAGTTTAATTTGTGTGTTAAAGTACAATCTCTAGTACTTGTTATAGATAATACTCTAATAGCAAACCATTAAAATGTATCTATACAATGGGGGGGGGGTGTGTGTGTGAATAAAAAAAAAAGAGGTGATTTCTTATTTTGTTTTTACAGAAAACAATGCTAACTTGGAAGATGACATTTTTTATCTTAATCATTGCACACAAATGGATTGGCTAACACATCCTGACTGAACAACACACATGCTATGACACATGCTATGGGGTATTCTCCTTCTATAATGCAGGAAAAAGCCTGTCCAGGAAACTGGGAAGGATGACAAGTACAATTCAAATCAGGACTCAACTTTCTTGCCAACCGTAATGCAAGCACTGTAACCGAGCTTATCATTTCTTCTGACAATATAAGGGATTTGAAGATTGATTTATTCCCCCCATCACAGGATTACACCTAGATATACAGGGCATTTACACACATACATTAGTCTGCTCTGTAAGCAAGCTGACGTGCCCAGCACTGCGTTTCATGCGTTTGTATAAATAGCTAAATGCACATCAGCCCTGAGAAAATGATAGCAGTACACTTTTGAAAGAAAGCACCTTCAGTGTTTTTTAGTTCAAAAGTTCACCACCACCATTTTCTCAGAGCTGATGCACATTTTGCCATTTATACATCTGTATGTGGTGCAGCGCTGGGCACTTTTAAAAGTGCCTGGTGCTGCGGCGCAAGCATGTGTACAAATGCCCACAAGGCCTAATAAAATGCACAAAGTAATCTTTAATTCCCATAAATGACCTCACACAACAAGTCCAGGAGAGAGAAAAGATGCAAGAATAAGTAAAGACACCTTGGTAGGCTATCCCTGAAGATATTCTCTTACACCTGATACTCCAAACACTAAGTCTGATACTAATGATAATACAAGGAATACCTGTTATAGTACTAGTTGGAATGTGCTGTTATCTACATCACCAACACCAGAATGCTAAATTGTGAAACCTGATTGAAAAGGGAATGACTTTAGCTGGAAATAGGGCTGTAGTAACCAATATGGCTCACTTTACCTAACACTAATACTCAAGTCATTAATCAATGTTATTGTATTATGCTTTATGCTCTTGTGAATTATATATGAAGTTTTCTCCCATCTTCTGAATGTATCAGCTATGCCAAAACCAGAGAAACGAATATGTTTGAAGAACTGGCTGTTATGCATCTTGCATTGGACTGTTGGGCCTGAACCATAGAATTTTAGTGGGAACAGATTGTATAGAGAACAATGGTGATGTTACTGCAGAGAAAAACAATCCTTGTGGAAAGTTTAAAAAGGGACTAGATTCCATGTTGCCCACCATTCAGGTGGAATAGTTTAGTTTGGATCTACTGTAATACCAGAACAGCCTCAACATAGGGACTTCATCTGGAGAGACTGAACACATGGAGAAACCGAAGAAGAAATCATTAGTGAATGGAACACTACCTGGAAAGCATGAGGATATAGCCGAGGCAACAAAATGTCTAACTTTGGGTTTCTTGTGCATCTACCTTGGGGCTCCATGCATGTTACATATACTCATGTGCATTTAGATTTTAGTATCATTTACCAGCATCAATATGTTATCATTTGTTATCATCATATATGGCTTAGTATCATTGCATTGATGAAGTGTTCCAAGAAGACCCCTCTTCTTGACGTAAGTCCTGGACTTCATATTTCCAGGCCCAAGCTATGAAACAAAAAATTGGAAAAGACTATCTATAGGCTGTACAAAGGAACATGCCGACCAGTGTGTAGACAGGTGGGGCATGAATGCATAGATAGGTAACAAGAAAACCTCCAAGTAAGGTTTAGCCCACTGGCTTACCTTCTGTCTGTACATTAAGCTTCTCCAGGACAATGGGTAGGAAACCTTCCTTATAAAAGACAAAGGAGGGGAATGGAGGCTCTGCTAAAGCATTGTTCAAAGTAGGCCTGCCCGATGTATGAACTCCTTACATGAACAAAACTTGGCACGTGGGACAAATGTGCATTCCCACCAAGAGATGGGAGGGGGAGATGGCTGTACAAGGTGTAGGATAATCCAGTATGAGGATGATAAAGCTAAAATAGGAACACCCAGGTCAGGGTGTGAAACAAGCCTCTGCTACAGGGTGGTTTGAGACATTCAAGATACAGATGAAATGCAATGCATACTTTGTTTTGATCATTATATAGAAGGAGAATTGGAAGTCAGGGGGACTTTGTAACAGCCTAGGAAAGCCTGTGTGGTGTTGTGCCAACTACCTTGTCACAAGTGCAAATGGCTCACCCCCGCTCTGATGCATTTGTTAAGCCATAATATGTTAGTGGTGCACTTGTAGACAATTAACCTGGCCAAATCTTTGCCACTGAACTGAGTTTGTGATTGTTCTTTGGGCACTGACAGAAGTGATATTTGTTGTGCGATTGGCCCCTTGAAAACACTCTACAGCCATGCCCTGACAGAAGTGCACAGCAGCATAGTACTTTAAAGTGCCTGATCATGTGACAAATTAACCTTCATTTAATAAGGGTTTAGATGAAGGTGCTCTAAAGCAGAGCACCATCATTAACTTCTGTTTGTCCCTGCCTGGGAGCAGGGCTGCGCTGATGCAGCCCAGGTCTGCCCTGATGTGGTCGTTAGGATGGGAGGAGCAGGCTGGGCAAACCCCACAATGGAGCTCCCTCTCCTGCCTTCTCCACCTCCCATCCTGACAACACCAGAGCTGGGAGGGGAGTGGGGGAGGGCTAGGTCTAGGGGAGAGAGGCTGCAAACACACAGCATCTCTCCACTGGATCAGTTCCAAAGTGGATCTTGATCTGCCCCCCCCCCTCAACCCCCACACATCTGTTGGGTCGGGGGG
>NW_005842002.1:1977951-1993148 GCF_000455745.1 Alligator sinensis
GGGGGAGGAGGGTCGCTGTAACTTTTAATGTTTTCTGAGAAGTGCCATGAGTTGCAGCAGGAGTGCATGTCTCTCGGCACCCTTTAAGGCAAAATTAGTGTTGAAATTGCATCCAGTACCATGGACTTGTGCATGTCCAGCTTTTCTAAATCATCCCTAACCTATTCTTTCACCATTGAGGGCTGCTCTCCTTCTCCTCATACTGTGCTGCCAGGTGGGAGTTGACCTTGCCTGTAAAGACTGAAGTAAAAACAAGTATTGAGTACTTCAGCTTTTTCCACATCATCTGTCACTAAACTGCCTCCCCCACTCATTAAAGGGACCCACACTTTCCCTGATCTTCCTCTTGTTGTTGACATCATCCACTCCTGCCACTGTCAGAAACTGGATATTGGACTAGGCGGAGCATTAGTATGACCCAGCATTGTACGACTTGTATTCTTTAAAGCTGGATAACTGGAGTTCATAAGTTTTATGAGTTGGCCAACCTTCAGACTCTTTGTGAGGGTTGATTCAAAGCCCATCAAGGTCACTGATATACAATGAACTTGAGATCAGAATCTGGATACTAAAGTTTCAAGATCCAGGATCAGACATTTTTTATAGAATTTGGTCAGGATTCCAAACCAATGTAGCATCAAGCAAGCAGGCACTAAGAGATGAGTCAGAAGCTAGGGAAGTTGAAATAAGTGTACATCTAATATAATCAGTGATACAGATTATCATAAATTTAAGTGGTCTGCATGATGTTAAATAGCCCCTACCATCCATAAGCAGCAAAAGTAAATTTGAAAATATGGGAGCCCTGAATAGAAATATAGGTCTGTTAAAGTACATCTACCCAATATTTTAAAAAAGAAAGAATTTAAAAACACCTTCAGTTACATAAACGATAAAATACCAGATTTACTTGAATTAATTCAAATTGAAGATGATTCCCTACCAATGAATAGATTTTACCCATGTCAAATTAATAAATTCAATATAGTTTTCTACATATAGAATCTAATTACTGGAGGGTCATTCTAAAATATACCCCTGCCCCACACTCCCCGACTCTAATGGGGAAAGCAGCAGCAAGAAAACAGCCAGCAGCAGCAAGGAAGCAGGTGATGGGGGAACCAGCAGTGGCATGTGAAATAGCCTGACTCCTATCTCCCACCTCCTACTGTACCTTGCCTTCTGCCACCTGTTCCACCCACCACCTGCCCTATGTTGAATGGGGGGAAAAAACCTTGTCTTGGATTTGAGTAAATATGTTAAGTAATCAAATCAAATGATACCTTCCACAGGTTAAAGAAGGGCCGGGAGTCCATGGTATGGAAAAATATAATTTCATTGCAGTGGTACTTCATCTGGAAAATTTTCTAAGTCTGTGACAGCCAGTAGAAGAGGATCAATATTTGAAGAAGACAGAGATAGATAGTCTTGAAGAGAGCTATTAAGGAAGTACATTAGAGTTGACCAATTAAAGAAAATCTGTTTATTCATATAAGGACAGATATATGAGGTAACTTTGTTGCTTTTGTGTATATAAACCAGTATTGCCATTTTTCATTTATTCAAAAGAAAATGAGTTAGAAAAAAAAACCCATGGTTCTCTCAAATTCAGACTTTTTTTAGAATAAATTGATAAATGTTGGTTTTGCCAAATATTTTCATTTTATGGGTTAGTCACCTGCTCTTGTGTGATCATTTCAGGTACAAAATTTAACTTTAAATATAGACTTTGAAAACAAACATCCATTTTTACCACTCTGAGTGAGCCCTAGTTGCCCTCTCCCACCTCCTGGGTAGAGACTTGCCACCTTTCTGTCCCTCTCTATCCTCTTCCTACACAGCCAGTTGAGGAAGCCGCAGACAAATTATCCCTCCATCTTCTAGCACAGTTTATTGTTTGCCACTTTGTCCCTGCCTTTGTTTCCTGTTCCAGTCCACCTGTCAGCACATTGCCTGCCTTTTCAGGATAGTCTCTCCTATCCATCCATTTCTCCCTTTCTGCAATACCACACTTTTCTGCACCCCCTTCAGGATACCTCTTCCCCAGTGATTCGACTTCAGTCACCTATTACTTACTCCTTTCTTGGCCCACTTCATACCCTATATTTCCTCATTTGTCTCCTACTTACTCTATTCCTTGTATCCTTCTTCACTGTGTCTTTTACTGCCATCATTACTCTGACTCTTCATAGCTTTTTGCCTTGTTTTCTAAAATTCACCTTCCGCTGCTGACTTCATTGTCTCTTATTCAAGGGGAGATTTTGGGCCAAGGATAGTGGGAAAGCCTATAAGGGAGGGGAAAACTTACATGTACTGCAAAAGATAAGCTAAAAGGACTTGTACTAAGCAGAAAACATTGTTTTAGGATAACCGTGTTTTTAGGATAACAATGAGATAAATATTATTTTATATTAAATATTTTTAATTGTTTTAGAAAATTAAACAAACAACCAGTCATTTATTTAAGAGAATCCCATAGAATTCTCCATCATTGATTCTGTATAACAAAATCCAGTGCTAACTTTAAGTGTTCATGTCATCAAGCTTGCAGCATCTTAAAACATATCACAGGTGTCAAGGTGATCAAAACTCTTCTGAGTTATTATAGCTTTGAAGTATATCTCCAGATGATAGAATGTTTTTCTCCTATACATGAGAAGTTCATCACAATTAATTTTAGTCACAGAAATATCTTAAGTTGAAAGAGGGTTCTCATGTTTCTAGTAAAATGCTCTTCAATATCTCTGTGAAGCTTGTGTAACAGTCTTGTCTGAACATAGATTATTGAACTTTCACTACAAGTGAACCTAACTGGGTTCTTTACAAAGACATCATCCAACTTCCTTTCCAATAAATACCCACTGTTCCAACTTCACCAGTTCTTTCCTGAAATCTTGTTTAAAATAGTAATCAATCCCTAACTGCAGAACAAACTCTGAAAGATATTCTACTTAAATTTGCTCTGAGGAAGTAACAAATTGCACTCTCCTCCCTTACATAAACTTCTAGGTCTCAGCATTTTTGGGGAACTTTTAATCTGTAGTATAGGTTTAAGCAGCTCTTAAGATTCAATTGATAATATTTTTAGCTAGCAAGTACCTTATTATATCCACAATTATTTCACCATTTCAAATAAAGATAGGATTTTTTCTGTGACTAAGACAGAATACCAGGCTAAGAAGTGAACAACAAGAGCCAACAGCTACTTCTTCTCTGACTTCCTCCTACAAAAATGAATACCAAACTGTTGGGCCATCTTTGATTACTCTGTCATCATCAACAGAAGAGCTAGTTTCAGAAAGACATCAATAAACTGTAAGAACTACAATCTCTCATGCGTTTTTTCTGTCTCTGCAAAAAGAACATTTTCTAGTGTAGAAAAGTTCAGGGTTTGAATTACAGGGGAGCTTGAGGGGGCTGAGCACCACCATAAGATATGAGAACCCCCCCCCATAAGAGACAAGAAACCCCCAGTGGGCTGGTCAGAACCCCTTTCCCCTTTCTGCAACAGCCCAGAGCCCATGCACCACTGTGCACAGCCCCCAGCCTGGCCCACATCATTCTGAGCAGCCCAGGCAGCAGTGGCTGCTTCTGGCCACCGTTGCTGGCCCCAGCTCCATGGTACTGACAGGGACCCATGCACAGAGCCCCAACACCATCCAATTTTTCTTTTTGCAGATCCCCCCCAAAATCGATGTGTAATTCAAACCCTGGAAAAGTTCTCATCAGGAAATGCTACTCGGATGTTTTCTTTCTGAAAACTGTACATCTCATCTCATTTCTGCTTTCCACGCTAATATGTTGGAACATCTCTAGCCCTATTTTGTATTCATGTCAATTAACTCCATATTTCCACAGTGATCTTACACATGATGTTTTACGTATTTTATTTTGGATGTCAGAACTGGTCAAGCCTTTTAACCATGACATCCACATTTGCAGTTCTCAAACACATTTGCTCTCATTGTGGCTAACTCACTGAAGTTGTCTGTCTCATTACCATGGTCCCTTAAAGCAATTCCTTGTCTAGCAAGATATTTGAAAATGCTCATTATTTTCAGCAAGTAGGTCCCTCCTTTTCTTGTACAGAGGCAGTTAGCAGCTGCAGAAGAGTGGAATTCTGATGTTGATTATACCCAAGAACAGCTTAATACTGTGAATGTGACTGGAATTTTTCAATGTCAAAACCCTCTTGTAAAAGCCATATCAATTTTTTTTCCACTGAGTATCTTCTAAGAGCTGTTTTCTACCTATTTCATGAAACATACAAAAAATTTCTATCCTATCAAGATGAATAACATACCCACTACAAGAATTTATATGACTGATTGAACCTGAGAACCATGCCCACTCAAATCTCTTAGGGACATTATTTTGGATGGATGTGTGTGAAGCTGACCAGTATGGATTGGCAAGTCTTCTAATGGCTTAATTTTCTTCTGAAGTTGCTGATATCAACTATATATAATTCAGGCTCTTTTTTGAAGTCTTATTTCTTATTTCTTTGGCCAGGTCCTGCAGCTCAGTAATTAAAACGTAAACAGTCACACTCAGCTACTGACCTGCTCATCCAAACCAAGTAGTTTGAATGCAACCACACAGGCTGAACACAAATGAGCATGTGGAGAATCAGGGAACCCATGATAAAAGATTAACCCTAGCTAATTAAACAGTGTAACAAAATAGAATTGTGAAGGGAAAAATAAAGATATAGGAAAAGGACAAGATAGTCCAAGAATTCTGAGAACATAATAATGCAAGCATAATAACAACTTGCCATATCTGAAATTTACACTGCCCTTATCCAGTGGGGGTTTAAGGTAAACGATTATCATATAAAATCTTATTGTAACAAGTGGGCATCCTGGGGCCAGTCTAGATGCTGACCAACCCACTTGCCAAGCCTTTGATGTATCATCATGTTGTTCCCAGGTGGGAGGCTGGCCATTTAATTGCCCTGTTGCCAAGGGCGTATACACAGCTCCAAACAGCCACTTACACCATATCCCATGCCTCACACCTGGCATCCATATACTTCATTACCCTCCAGCCCCTTAGCTGGGCTGCCACTCAGCTTCACCTGGCCTAGAAATCCTTGTGTCCCCACTGGGGCTCTCAATCATACCACCCACACTGGGGCCTCAATTCAGCTACTCCAGTTCTCTTGGGCTCCCTGCCCTACTCTAAACCCTCTTGGTCCCCTCATGTCCCCATACTGGGGCTTCTCAATGCCACGTTCATTCCTACCCCCTTTGGGCCTCAGTCAGTGAGCCTGGGCCCCGTGCTTTTTTCTTGGGGTGGGCTCCCCTAGACTTTCCCCTGCATAGGGTCACCCACAAGGCAGCGGGGGCTAATGCTTTCTGGTGCCCCATACTTGCCCTTCACTGGGGAGGCACAGGTGTGGTATTTCCTGGAGACTGCCCTGCCACAAGCAGCCCCACCACACCATCCAGTCCTTGCAGGGTGTAGTTTTAAGTCATACCCCAGGACCAGAAACCTCCACCACCCATCCCTGCTTGTGACAGGCCCCTTCCAGGCCTAATACTATTATGGCCCCGCCCTTGTCTGTGGGCAAACTGTACGCCTTGCTGGCCTGCCATGCCTTGTTGGTAAATGATTATGATGTCAAATAGGCAGGAGGCTACCTTTCGTGTACCCAAATGATCATGGGCGATCAGTACACGCTCCTATCATCCCTACATGTGTCCCATGCCTTGCTGATGTCATGGTGTAAACATAAGCAGCTCTGGCTTATAGCCAGGTTGAACATAAGCTTTGTAAGGCTGCTCACATACCACCCTACTTGGGCCTCTTTCTTACTGCCCCCCTCTTACAAGGGCCTGTTACACTCTGCCCCCCTCTCACAAGGGCCTCTTACACACTGCCTATCCTGGCCAGACTCCCACCACCCTACTCCAAAGAGATCCTCAGGCTTGTCCACTCGTACCTTGGACAGTCCTGGCCCAGCCTTTTGGGTCTTCTGTGACCCTCATCTGGACAGTGACTGTTGATTCACCCCACTGCAGGCTCTCTTGGCCCCAGCCCCTCACTGGGCCATTCCTTACTCATGTCCCGTTGGGCAAAACACACAGCCCCTCATACTGGGGCCCAGGATTGAACACCACCTCGGGACTCAGCCACTCTGCTCGGAGCTTAACTGGCCCCACTACTCCGCCCTGCCACTCTCAGGGCCCAGGGTCTTGCACCCCTACAGGCTCAGGTGCTTCACAAAGCATGCCTTCCCCCCCCCCCCAACTCTCCTAATGACCCACCCAAAGGTGGGGGCTGGGGTTTAGATGCCCCAACCCACCTTGCACCAGGGAGGTGATCAGTCCTGGTATTTAAGTGGGGCTGCCCCGCCACAGACAGTCTCACTGGGCCTCCCTATCCCAGCAGGGTGCAATTTTAGGTCATGCCCAGGACCAATGACACCTCCTCCTTCCCCACATCCTCACCCTTACCTCCAAGATATTCCTGGAGCAGGAGCTCTGCCGGACGATGTTATTTCCAGCTCGCTGATCTCAAAATGCTCTGTTCTTATAGGAGTGGTCTCCCAAAAAGGCCACTTTCCAAAATGGCCTCTCTCATTAGCCAACTGGCAGCTCCCTGTCCTAGCCCTTATAGTGACAGACACCCTAAAGGGTGTCACACTGTCCTATATCTCCAAGTGTTGTGTGAGCAGCAGCTCCAGCTGGGTGATGTTTTCCCACCAGCTGTTCAGGGCCTGCTCTTATCTCTAGCAGCTGGGCCCTTTTCCCAATCAGGCAGCCTCCCACTGGCCATGTGATTCCTGATTGAGAGGGCAGTCACCTGCAGGCTGTTCTGCTGCCTGCCCAAACCCTTTTGAGTGACAAGCACAATATGTGCTCTGTCACACTTATGTACATGAGTCCACACATGACATAATTCTTTGTCATCTCACCTTGCTCTGGAGACTCCAAGTCCAGATTCGTATCTATACTTGATTGATTAACTTTAGATTACATACATTTTTTATTTGACTGGACTGACATATTGTTGATGAGTTAAAAATACTAATATCTGGATCTGAGAAACACTGTCCAAAGTAGAAGCAGACCTGAAGCAAAACTAATGTTAAAAAAAAAAGAATAAACTCGCACCCAAATTCAATAAAAAGCAGTTACCTTAATTAAACTCCATCCCACAATAGCTGGGAAACACTCAGATTGACAAATTCAATTCATTAGATTTCTGGTTTAAAATGTAACTGAGATCTTGGCAAATTCACAAAATTATTTCACATGTTATTTATGAACAAGTCCTCCAATATTTGTAATATTCTTTACTAGCAAGATTCAATTACTGTGAGGTTTGACGAATTTAAAAGATGAAGTGGCCTATAATAATGAATTACACAATAACAAATAAATAATAGATTTAGTCAAGCATTACACTGCTAAAAAACCTATACAAGTTGAAGGTAGCCTATATTAAATATATTGGTGAACTGGTAGATCTCAAAAAGTAATTTTAAATGGGGAATCTTCATCCTAGAGCTGTTTTAAATAGGGCCCCAAAGGAGCCTGTTCTTGGCTCAATGCCATTAGTCAATTTACTGTACGAAAATCATTGTGAAATTTGAAAATAAGGCAAATATCATGAGAATGGTAAATCATAACAGGGATAGGTCAGTTTTAGATTAACCTCATTTACTTAGTAATGTGGACTCCTTTAATAAGCATTTATTTTACTATATCCAAATCCAAAGTTATATATATGGGAATGGTTCATGGTTTACCAGGTAGTCTCTAAGGGTGAAGTTAAACCTTACACATAGACGATAGTAAATCTGTGGAATGTTAACTGGTGTTAAAGTTAGAACATGCTGGGTGCATCTACATGAGATGTTCATTGCAGAGCTGCCTAATTAGCTCCACAGTAAAGTCTCAGGGCATTTATATATGTGCTCTTGTGGGGAAGGGGGGAAATGCTTTAATTAAAGTGCCTGGATTGTCTCATGTATCCCTATCCTTCAAAATGGCTGGGGTGGGGGTGCTTTATCTAAACCTATAGCGTGCTTTAGATAAAAGCGCCCCACCCCCATTTTGAAGTGCGGGGATGCTGATACACAAGATGCTGGAGGCTGCTGGAACACAGTAATTACCGCACTCCAGCATACTTGATTAATCCAGCAGCCTCCCTGCCCATGTATAGGCACCCTCAGCTTCTACACGTGCCCCTATTGGGCTGGCGTAAACTAATTTATTCCACGGGAGGATAATACTTGTAAATACAAGTACTATCTTCCTGTGGGGTAAAAAAAAAAAAAATGCCACAGCATGGCGCACATAGATTCTGGAGGGGCTGGCTGGGGTATGAGAGTGCTTCAGGGCAGGGTCTGCCTGCCAATTAGCCCCACGCTGCTGCACCCTTATGCCCCAGCCAGCCCCTCCGCAGCACATTGAGCTGGGGCAGAGCAGCCCTGGGCTGGCAGGCTGATCCTCCCTAGACAGACCCTTTGTCAGCTGGAGCTACTCCAATTTAGCTCAATGTGTTGCAGTCTCAGGCCCATGTGTAAACATAGTATCCTGGAGCAATAAACTCCAGTGCGATATATGCCAGAGTTTATTGCATCAAAATAATTTCATGTATAGATGCACCTGCTATGAGCAGTCACACATTAAGGGTTAATACCACTGCCTGCCTGCACAGCTCTCACTTACCATTAGAGGGTTGGCAAGCAGGGGCATGGCTAGAAGCCAGAACATCTGGGCTGTATCCATCTTGTTGAAGTGAAAAGGACTGTGAGTAGTGCAACCTGAGAGTGTGGAGGACTGCAAATTGCTCATTTTATCTGTGTGAAGCAAACTCATATTACCCTGACATGAGCTAGATAGCATGGCCCAAAGTTAACCCTCACATGAAATGGCATAACTTTGAGACAAGCTTTAACATACAAATGTTCATGGTTTATGTACCCTTAGCATGGTCTAAGTGCAATGTGTAACTTCACCCTAAGAGAGTAAATAGAAGATAATATTCTGAAATACAATGACATTAAAAGAACTAGGTTCCTAGTGGATAATTAAATGGATTAAATACCAGTGCAAAACCATAATTAATGTTTGGACCTTCAGAGGAATATTAAATACTGGTAGTGAGGTAGAACTATCTCCATATATATGTCACGTGAGACAAGTCATGGTGTACCCGAATTCTGGAGTCTATATTCAAGGAAGTAGCTGATGAATTGGAAAGAATTTTAGAAAAGAACTAATAGAACAATTCAAAATCTGGGAAACATAATACCAAGCAACTTAAGAACCCCAGTTTAACCTACCCAAGGGAAGGTTAAGAGGTGACTTGATCACAGTTTATAACTACCTAAAATGGAGAAAAAATCTGACAGGGTGGAATACACCTATTTGAGTTGTGAACTCCACTTTGTATTGCAGCCTCTATCTTTGATTTTGACCTTTATTTTAGATTTACTTTTAAATTAAAAACCTGTTCTACTTTAGGGGCTCAGTACCTAGATGAGTTACAATAGCTGAGAAAACATCATAGAGCAACTTAGGTCTACCAACTTTGCCTTTCATCAACCAGCCAGTCAACATTAGATAATGCTGTCTCTCTTGAGAAGCTAAATTGAGGGAATGATCTTTTATTTCCTACTTGGAGCACAAAGGCATCTTAAAGTTCAGAGACTAAACCCAGAATTGAGATAATGGAGGAAATCTTCTACACCACTTCAGAAGACAAGGATGGAGAACAGGAGAAAACAGGAAGACTCTGCTCAAAACTCTGCCTAGACCTCAGATTCACAGGGAAGAGGTGGAGTAGGGATTGGAAGGGAGGGCCTTATTATTATTATTATTATTATTATATTTCATTATTGAGACTAAGCAACTATGGTTTGCAATTTCTTAAACCTGCATTCCTTGCTTACCTTTTACACTAAGCCCCTCAACTAATCCCTATAAGGGGTACAGTAACCATAGCAATCCAGAACTCTGAGAGACAGTGTGTATGAAAAACCTGAACCTTCAAAGGGCTGAGCCAGAGGTTTCAGAATTTCAGGCTGCTTGACTGCAGAGTCCCACACTGGATCACAGGAAAATTGGGCTGAAAAGGACATCATGAGGTCATTCATTCCAGCCACCTCCTCAGGGCAGGATCATCCCTGACTAAACCATCCTAGTCAAGGGTCTGTGTAACCTGATCTTGAAAGTTTCCAAGGATAGAGATTCCACAGTTTTTCTAAGTAGCATCCCAATGCTTGACCATCCTCATAGTCAGAAAGTTCTTTGTAATCTCCAACCTAAATTTCCTCTGTTGCAGATTGAGGCCATTGCTCCAAATCCTATCCCTTTTAGCCACAGAAAAAAGGTCATCTGCATTGTCTTTATAAATCACCCATCAGGTATTTGAAGACCATTATCAAATCCCCCCTTTCTTTTTTTCTCCAGACTAAATACTCCTAGTTCTTTAAACTTTTCCTTATAAGTCTTCCCAGGCCTCTAATCATTTCTGTCATTCTTCACTGGGCTGTTGCCAATGTTTCCACATCTTTCTTGAAGTGTGGGAACCAAAACTGGACACACTACTTCAGATGAGGCCTCATCAGGGCTGAACAAAGCAAAGAATCACCTCCTTTGACTTGCATGTGACACTTTTGTTGAAAGAGCCCAGAATGTAGATTGTAGTATCTGGAAGCTTGTGATGAGGAAATAACTTTGTATTATTTATGGAAATGTATATAAACTATTTTCAGTGCAGAAGTAACGAGTTTTTCTACTGGCCTGCTCCTGTTCTCTGAGTCAGAAGTTCCTGCAATTTCACTCAGACCGTCTTGCAGGATACCACATTTCCTTGTCCATGAAGACTTACTCTATGTCACATCTTCCCCTTTTTATAAAATCCTCGCTAGACTTATAAAACTAAAATAACAACTATTACAAACTCAAACTAATGTGTTTCAATCAATCCCTGGCTGTTGCAGCAGTCTTTCTGCTCTACTATATTAAAGCCCCTCTGTGATTAAGTTCTTGTCTGCATTCAAATGTTCCACCTCCTGGTCACATTCTGGGTCATCTTGTCAACTAGTTTCAGTCGGTATCTCTGTTCTTATTTTGCTCATTGCCAGGTATTTTAAGATGTCTTTGATTTCCCCTTAAAATTTGGCCTTCATCAATGATCAACATGAACGAGCGGGTGATTCCTCTTTGATTTCTGTGGTTTTAACTGGGTAATGTCCATCTTACCAAATGTGCATTTATTAACTATGGGAATATCTTTGTTCCTTTGTTGTAATTATACATCTGTTTGTACTTTCCCCAGTCTTTTCTACGCTATTGCATACTTCTTTGTCACCATTCGTTTTGGCCCAGGTCAGTTAGTCAAGCTTTTATACACCTGTTTTAGAGGAGTCCTGCAGGCGACTTTTCACACTGCAGTGTTGTAGCTGTGTAGTTGATCAGTGCCAAGTAGAAGTCTTTTCCTTTCTCTTTTCCTTTTTGAAACAGGTTTTTTATGATGTGTGCTCCTCATTCTGGCAGTCAATTACCTTGAGAGTATTTGGGACTGGATGTTTCATGACAATGGCAAAAACAAAAGACATACATTTCAGCAAAAGTCTTGAAATGTAGTGGCATGCAAATCTACATTGAATGTGCTTGACAACTATTGTCACTGTAGAGCCTTCAACATGGGCGACTGGTGCCTCCCAAGTCTGGGGGGGCACCAGATTGCCGACAGGGGGGGAGGGAGGTTCCCCATGGCCGATCACCGACTAGGGGCGGGGGAGGTCCCCCAGAGACAGATTGCCGAGCGCGGAACCACCATCGGTGAAAATGGAAGGGCACTTCCACTGGCACTTCCAGTTTCACAGCTGGTGCTTCCAGGGGGTGCATGGCCAATCTCAGGGGATGCATGTGCACCCACGTGCACCCCCTACACATCACCAATGGTCTTTAAATGTCACAACTTCTAGGAAATTAATATAGTAGTCCATTATAATCAAGTGGTCATGTCTTTCCAACCTAAATAGATCAGTTCCAACTCTGTCCCAAGGAACTGTAAGTTGCTCAGGGGTATCACTGGTTCTTTTTGATGGTCATCACTGCATTTCTGACACGTTCTACATCCCAACACCATGTCTTTAATATCACTATTCTTCTGAGGTCAAAAGACAATACTGGCTTTGCTCTTTGATTTGGTCATTCTCACATGTCCCTCATGGATTTGTCCCAAAATTTTATTTCTCTTCACTGCAGGAATCACAACTGGTGTAGCTTTCATGAGTACACCTGAGAACACTGAGAGTTATTTTTTATATGGAGAATATGAAGGTAGAGAAATGGTGATTTTCTCCTTTACTTGTTGCTCATCTCACCTCTTACAGTGTTTCATTTTAACCATTTCCATCACAAGTCCATCCCAAATGCCTGGAGATACACTGCATGATGCTTTAATCACATCCACATGTATGGTTACAGTTTGTGCCAGAACATCAGGTCGTAGACTGTTAAACAAAGGGTATGCTCTTGAAAGCATATTTGCCATCACTGAGTCTGATCTAGGTTGGAACTCCAGAGCTGTGACAGATGTGTTGGGGGAGCTCTCCACCAGAAGCAACAGTGCATTACTTTGACCCATCTCCTCAGTGTATAGAGATCAGGTGCTTCAGTGGGGCTTGTTGGTGCTTTTAGCTAAAGCTGATTAAATCAGCTATTAGATAAAAGCGCCAAAAAAGCTGCACTAAAGTGCCCGATCTCAACAGATGTTGGGAAAGCCAGGTGCAACTAACGCACTGCGTCTTCTGGGCATGTGCTGGGCTTAGCATGAGAGCATACTGAGTTTAAAGTAAAGCACCATTTTTGTTTCCCTTCCCTCCCCCACCATGTCTGCAAGCAGCCCAAGGCCATATCATACTTCTGCAATTCATAAATTAGTCACTATATCCTTGGTGGTTCATTTCCAAGTCCTTTTTTCAATATTTCAATCAGTTTGTGATCTGTTTCCACACTGAATCTCCAGCCATACAACAAGTCATGGATATTGTACATCCATAAGTCAGGTCAAGTTTTCAATTTATGCATATATTTTTTCTGCAGCTGTCATAGCCCTAGTTACATACGAGACTGGCAACCAATCACTTTCATGATGCTGTAATAATATTGCTCCCAATGCATCTGTCGAGGCACCCATGGAGGTTTGATGATTTTTAGAGAGTCAAAGGGGTTAATGTCAATATGTGTTTTAGATCACTAAATTCACTTTCATACTCTGGCATCCAGGCCCATTCTAAGTCTTGTGGAGAAGATGTCTTAAGTTGTACAAGCTGTGTAGATAGGAATCAATTTGCTGACAAAATTCAACGTTCCCAGCAATCTTCAAATTCCCTTTGTATCTTCAGGTTTTGGAATGTTCAGCATTGCCTGAACATTTGAGCCATTAGGTAAGATTGCCTTTCAGTTGTTTGCCCAACTATGCTGTTTCTGTTTTCTGAAACAGACATTTGTCTTTATTCAGTTTAAGGTTATTAGCTCTTGCAATACCTAGTATTTTTCTCAATCCTTCTGGATGGTCAGTGGCATTACTGCCCCATATTACTATGTTATCAATATAGACTTTCCCACCTGCTAAACTTTCTGGCATCTGGCTCATTGTGCTGTGAACTATCTCTGGAGCTAAGCCTATTCTAAAAGGTAGTCTTAAGCAGTCTTCCAAATGGGGGGTTGAAAGTGCAGACCTTGGAGCTCTCAATGTCTGTCAAAATCCTCCTGATAAGTTGTATTTGCTGAAGAATTTGGCCCCTGCCATCTTGACAATACTTTACTTGTGGGTAAAAAATATTCTCTTTTTATGTTTGTATTCAACTCTTTTGTGTCTATACACAGCCATAGTCCCCCTTCCTTCTCTATAGTTACCAGGGAATGGACCCAGTCTGTTGATTTATTGTTTATTTCATATTCCAACCTACATCTGCTTAATGTAAAATAAATTGATAGAGAAATAGCAGCTGTGATGTTTCTGCTACTCATTCTGCACTGGAAACAAGGACATTGGCAACATTTTAAATTACCACTTGTCTCTGTTAGTGGTTACTGTTACAATACTGTTATTCTATTAAGGTGTATGTGGAACTCTGAGACTCAGAATCAGTGAGACTGCCGTTTTAAATCAGGATTGTCCAACTGGTGACCCATGGGCCACACTGCAGTCCACAAGGGGCCAGCATGTAGCTCACAGGTCCCTACAACTGCTTCTCCTACAGCTGCACAGCAGAGGAGGGTCAGGAGGCAGCCCATGCAGCTCCCATGGTGGGGTGTGGGCAGCAATGTGCAGCTGGGAAGCTCACAGTGGAAGCACAGTACGGGACAGCATGTGGCTGGGGGCTACACAGGGAGGTTGAATATCCCTGTTCTAAAAGACAAATATCTGTTTTCATAGGTGATGCTGCAAAAAATCAGGGGTTTTGAGTTAACTGATCTTGTATTACCACTTCTATGCTGAGAACCTGAATTTCTGCGTAATAGTGTTGAATCATGGCAACTCACCACTGAGACAGCAGTGTTGGGTCAAGCTGCCCCATTTTTTAGAAGCGAGTGACATTAGCTATTGTCTATTGAAACTTAACATTCTACTATGTACAGGACATAACTTCTGAACAGGTCTAAATTCTGAGAGTTACACTGTGTGCGAGCAGACTCTATATCCAAGTTGAGTCTATTTAAAGTCAGTGGGTGCCTGCCTGTGTGCTTCTCTTTACCCAGCTAAGATGCAAATGGGTGGTGGAAAAGCTCTTATTCAGAGGTAAATGTAAAAAAAATATTGCATAATGAGTGGCAAAGTGAAATAATTTATTGTAACAGCTTCTTCTAGGTTACTGAACTTTGCAAGTTCTTTTTATGTATGTTAAAAAAAAAGAACAACGTTATTTTTAGAGTGGTGCTTCTTCTCAATATGTACCTCAACTGCTTATCGAAGTATTAAGAAGGCTAAATGTTAACAAAAACAAATCTGTTTTAAAAAACCAATTTACAGCTGCTAAATGACAACGTCCTTACCCATCAAAAACAAAGTACCTAAGAATATAAGAATAAATTAAACAGTATACATTTTATATAGTGCAAATAAAAACACAACAGAATTAAGAACATTTTGCTGCAATAGACTTAACACTGACCTATGGATTGTTTTGAGCAAAAAAAAAAAAAAAAAAGGGGGGGGGG
>NW_005842002.1:1993158-1996437 GCF_000455745.1 Alligator sinensis
GATCCAGCATCCCTGTCTTGAAATTTGAACATGTGCAGTTTCATAGCAGCATGCAGGAAATAGGGAAGAAAAATATGGTCTTTTTGTGATGGAGGTGGGCAGAGTTTGAGGAAGAAGATACTGAAAGACTGGGTATGAGAGACAGAGATAAGGCTGTGCTGCACTTTTTGTTGTGTATGATTATTCTATTAGGGGAGTGTGTGGCTCTGAATGGTGGACTAGAATCCATAAGTTACAATTTATTTTACTACTATATTTTTATTAAGTATACTACAAACAGCACACTCAGGACAATAGGAGTTTTGGTACACATCCACATAACAGAAGAAATTCAACTTGTGCCTTTTGAAGAGTACCTTGTGTGGAAAGCAGGCATCATTTCGTATCAGAAACTGATAAAAGCACTTCTCCTGAGCTGTTTCTGGAAGTTGTCTGCAATTTAATGCAGCCTCCTCTATTCTGGGACCAAAATGTTTTATGCAGTGTATCTTACACACATTTCAAGGAAAGGTCTCACTGGACTGTAAAAAAGAATCTCAGAAGATAAGCAAAAGAATTAAACTTTTCTTCTATTGTGTGACAGGATGTTAAAGAAGGGGTTCTAGAAAGTCCCTGATAGCTTTCTCCAAAAACATCACTGAGTTGTAACAAACAACACACCTGAGTCTCAGTGTCTGGATAATATGTCCATTTGCGGTCACTTGGAAAAAAGCTCTCAACAGCCACCATTTTTCCATTAGTGTCTGAATAAAAGGCAAACCTGGAAAGCGCTGATACAGCTACATAAATATTTATATTGAAGGCTCCATTTTATCTCAGAGATTCTTCAGTGCAGAATAAAATAATGAATCCAAGTGATTTCTTCTTCTTATTGGAGGGTCATTCATTAACTTATTTATAAATTTACCATTGATTATGGGCATACAACATTATCATATCATGCCACTAATACCAATATCATGCCACTAATCAAAACCAGACTTTCTCTTTAATCAGTGAAGAATGAAATAATTAGTTTCCTAGCTGTTTAAGATAGTCTTCCTTCTTTGAAACTCAGTCTTTGAACTGATAAATTAGCCTGCGTATTCTCTCTCTCTCAAACCACTTGATAATTTCTTTCATACCTGAGGTACAATATATTCATTAAAATCATTCTGAATATGCACAGCTGTGCTCATTTCCATCAATGCCTTTGAAAAATGTCACCATAATGTGCCGAGATTTTAAAAAGAAACAGATTAAGAAAAGGGTAATCAGTGGAGTTTCTAACCAGGATAACTCAGCAGCCCTGTGAAGACAGCAGATTATCTTAGATCAGCACACTTCACACAGATGGATAAATGACAATTCAATATAGGGGGCCTATATTTTAATGGATTTTATAAAACATGTTTTAATGGATTTTTACCACCCTGGATATTGCATATCTGCTTGATCTTCTATGAATGCTAATTTGGTTTATGTTATAAAAAGGCACACTAGGCAATAGTCCACTGCACTTTCATTGTTACTTAATGTTGTTTACTAGAGGACAACCTGTAGAATGGTGTATATTAGCTCTGAATTATTAAGGAAGCTAAAAGATATACTGATTTTCTTTCATTCTCTTGCTACTAAATCTGTTATGGATACTTTTAAACATCATCATCATAGAACAGAGTGGTTTCTTCAGAAATTTTCCTGACCAGCCTTGCAAACCCTTCTTAAGAAAATGGACATTTTTAGTTTCATGAACTTCAGCAACTTCCTTACACCCATTCAGCTGCTCCACATGTGCACAGTGGGTTTAATTCTGCTCCCACAGATAGAAAAGGCAAAACTCCCATTGACCTCATTTATACAGGAGCAGGACCCCTACTTACACACACAGTACAAGAGTTTGGGGGAAAGTTAAAACAGAATAGAAAAAAGAGTTGCCTTTTTTCCCCATAAGAACAAGTACCTGGATGTCTTTTTCAGGTAAATGAGCAGACTCCAAGTCCTCTGCCAAGATGGGCATATTTGAATTTGCAAGTTTCAGCTACAGGTGCAGGAAGCATGTGGCTGGCACTACAAACCAAGCTTCGATAAATGAAATCAAGTTGATACATGCATAGAATCACAGAAAATTAGGGTTGAAAGGGACCTCAGGAGGTCATCTAGTTCAACCCCCTGCTCAAAGCACCACCATCCCCAGCTAAGTCATCCCAGCCAGGGCTTGGTCAAGCCAGGATTTAAAAGCCTCCAAGGATGGAGATCGCACCACCTCTCTGTGTAACCTGTTCCAGTGCTTCACCGCCCTCCCAGCAAGAAAGTTTTTTCTTGATATCCAGCTTAAACCTCCCTTGCATAAAGCTAATTGCTTCTGAGATGCAACTCTAACAACAGGCAGTCCTGGCCAGACCAATTCCTATCGCTCAGCAGAAAGCTCCTCTTGGGAAGCTGGTGCTGGTAAATGCCCAGCCTCTGACAGAAATGCAAAACTCTAGAACTCGGGTTCAGAGATGAAGCCTCCTATTAGACCAATTAAGAAATCGCAAATAAAAACCCCAAAAGATGGGTTTCTGCAAGCTATCCAGCCTCTGATGGTGCACTTAGGAATCTGCCTTCCAGAGCCCCCCACAGAGGCAAATCTCGAGTGGGAAGAAACAAGTGTCCGTTTCACAGGGAATCTGCATGGAAGACTTTTTGCAAGTCAAGCGGATCAGGGGCTCCCGCCCCGCTTCCTCCGCCCATTAAAGCGTGCCCAGGAAAGTTTGACGTGGCCCCTGTCCGGTCCGGCAGCAGGTGCCTGCAGAGCCGCGGGCACCTGCTCACGGCGTGAGGGGCACGGTGCGAGTCCGACTGGAAAGTGATGTGAGAGCAAAGGCAGCCGGGAGCCGCCAGCTCAGCTGGAAACCCGCAGCGCTGCCGCCTCGGGACCCGCGTGTACTCACCAGCTGCCTAAACCCACCGTCAGGAGCAGGAGCAGGAGCCGCAGCCCGCTGCCCGGGTGCCACGGGGGCGAAGGGCCGCAGGGCCGCCTCCAGGGCTCCATGGGCTGGGCGCGCCGCTCCCGCTCTCCCCTCCGCCGGGGCTCCGCACTCCCTCCCCGCCCCCAGCGCCTCGGTGGGGCGCGGGAGACCGCCACCGCACAGGTAGCGCCGGCACAACTCGGCCAATGGGCTCCTCAGGTTGCTCCATAAATTATCTCCCAACGTGCTGGACGAATCGCTCCCGCCTAGAGGTGGAGCCTCCTTTACTAGAAGGGAAACACGCTTGCAAGGGCGGCTGGCCATTTTCATGCGGCCACGCGCGCCG
>NW_005842002.1:1996877-2013347 GCF_000455745.1 Alligator sinensis
CCACAGCTCTCGATCCTGCCAACCCACAACTAGCAGCGGTGTGTGGGTCGGCGGGATCAGCTCTGGGGGGACCGCTTCTCCTGGCGCATTCCCCAGCCAGCGCTCTCAGGGGGGACACCAGCGCTGTCGCCTGCCCAGGAACGCTGGCTGATGGGGGGCGCACTCGGGCTCTCAGGGGTGCGCGTGCACCCGCTACACATTGCTGCTGGTGCTGGGAGTGTGGCCAAGCTGAGACTGCCCCTGCCCACTCCCTGTCAGCCCACTGCAAGGTGAAGCCCTCTGAGCATCTCCTTAAAATGTGTTTAATCCCTCCTGCTGGGATGGTCCAGTTGGAGACAGTCCTGCTTTGAGCAGAGGGTTGGACTAGATCAGTGCTTCTCAACCGATGGGCCACGACCCACTGGTGGGACGCAAAGGCTATCTAGGTGGGATGCAGAGAAGCCGCCAGCTCACCACCGGCACTTCTGGGTTCGTTGCCAGCACTTTTGCCGCTGTGTGCTGCCGGCACTTCTGGGTTTGCTGGCCGACCAGCTGCCAGGGACCCCGCCACTCATCGTTTATCATGGTGGGACCAGGGTCTTGGGAACCAATGGTTGCTGGGACGTAAGTTGGAGAAGGTTGAGCATCGCTAGACTAGATGACCTCCTGAGGTCCCTTCCAACACTTCCTATCATTCTGTGAAGATATTCCCCTCCGTGCCTCAGTTCATTGCTCTTCACTGTTATTTCTGGGCCTTATTACAGGGTAATTTTAGGCAGCTCCTGGAGCTCTTAATGCCTGGGTTGTCCACACATTAATACCTTAACACCTGGTTTAAGGCAGGGTTCCTTGAGTAGATGTGATTGAGTAGATGTGATCTCTCTTATTACACCAACTATGTATTTGGAAAAAAGTTCTTTACAAGCTTTCAGGCACCAAACACCATTCCTCAGGGCTAGGGGTTTCTGCCCAAAAGCTTTTTTCCAACTATTTAGTTGGTCTAATAAAAGATAGCACATCTACCCAAAGAACCTTGTCTGTCACCTTGTCTGTCTGAACCTTGTAGCCAACACAGCTATGACCAACAACTTAAAGTGGTTTAAAGTGCTTATTATGGCTAGGGACAGACATTACACATAAAGCAGTTAAGTGTTCAGAAACTGGTTTAAACCTGTAACAGAACAGATGCTCAGCAGGAGTGACACATAAGGGGTGCATGCGGGTTCACATGCACCCCCTATTCATGGCAGTGTACCCCCTGCAAAAAGGTCCCTGATCACCTCTGGCCACTGCTGCGGGTGGTCACCAACCCATGGTCGGCGCTTGCCACCTCCCGCGCCCCTCCGCCAACAGTGCCAGCAGCATCTACGGGACCTCCCCGCCACCAGGCTCCCACCACTGCCAGTGCAGCCATGCCCCCCCAGTTGCCAGGGGCATGTACCATTCTTGATGTTCAGTGCACATAAACCAGTTTGAAAATGGCTGAAACTGGTTTGAGATAAACCTGCTTAAATGTAAGATCAGATGTAACTGATTTGGGTCAAACTGGTTTACACAATGTCAGTCCCAGACCCCTTCCTAGTTTAAGTTAAACCAGAGTCCCCCAGCATCCCAGATGCTTTGCAACCCTGGGCGGGGCTCTCTGCTCTAGCCCAGCAGAGCTGGCCCCAACACTCTGGTTCTTGGCTGTTGCTCCAGCAGAGATGGCAGGCACAGCAGCATCTGCCTCGCTTCCTCCTGTTCCCCCACTCCCTCTCAAGCAGGGATTCTCCCCTCCCCTCTGCCATATATAGACACCTCTCAGCATTAGCTAGCATACCACATGCTGGCTACGGTCCATGCTGTGGAAGACAGGCCAAAGGCAGACAGGACAATGTCAGCTTAGGGCTTTTTTGGAGCTAACCAACTGGTACCTGGTAATGTCCTTCCATTCCTTCCTTGGAAAGTTGTTTAAGAAGAGCTTGAACTAATGAAAGAGGCTCTTGTTTTGTTTGATGGACTGAAAAATGCTAACAACTCCCTGTGTAACTCCCTGCTGTATAACTCAGTGCTCTGGGTGGAGGCAACCCCTCACTAATCAGAGCATCCTGCCACGTCCTGGCCACACCCCACCCCTCAGCTCAGCACTGTTACAGGGAGGGAGGGCTGATTTAGCACCTCCGAGTTTCTATCCTGAGCCACTACATGCAAGTCCCTGCATTTCCTCAGTCCAGCAGGGATGTCTATGTGGTTACAAACTGGTTCAGCCTAGCCAGTTCAGCCTGGTTCAGCCTAGCCTGGTTCAGCCTAGCCAGCCTAACCTGCAAAGATTGAATCAATTTAGACTCAGGCTTTTTGAATGTCTATCCCTAGCCTATGTGGCTCAAAGTGATGGCATACCGGGGCAGGATTGCTCTGATCTGCAAAACCCAGCTCCTGTTCCATTAAGGTGTGGCCACTCCCCATATGTGCTGCTCATGCTGAAGGTGCAACTGGTCCAAACTCCAAGCTAGCACTAAACTAATCCACATTTGTGCAGCTCACAGCATAAGGTACAACAGTCCCTTTGTGCAACTCTGTCCCTGTATTATTATGAGGGTCATGTTCAGTCATACTACTGAGTTCAGTCCCCCACTGTGACCTGGGCTGAGCCCAAGCAACTGGCCTGGCTCCCAATCCCACCTTTTATAGGTCCCCAGTTCTGCTGTGAGGCTGACTTGATGCATGCATGTCAGGTGCGAACACAGGTACTGGGAAAAGGGCAATATGTTCAGGCCTTCTGGGAGGTTGCTGCCTAAAAAATTCTGTATAGAAGAACTTGGTGCTGGATTTCTCAGTGTGTAGACTCCCACAAAACAAAATGAAAGTTAAGCTAGCTACATGAGTGTTGGAGACGTGTGCTTTCATCTGAGGGAGGTTGGGAATGAATGTTAAATAGAAGAGAAAGACAAAGTCCCAATTTTTAATAATTCACAGACAAGCCTCCCATTGTCTCCTGCCATTAGTCGCGTTCACTTCAATGAGGCTAGCCATAACAAAGGAAAAGTGAAAACGTGTACTTAAATCTTTTCAGGGTTCAAGCCTACATAGAAATAAGTTGTGTAGCGTGCCAGGCTTTGGTCTGCTTTTGTTACACTCTTACGTTTTTGTGCTATGGTAGCCAGCACAAGCCAAGGTAAACATTGGTGTTCTTAGCACTACCAGACAACTATACATTATTGGGTCAAGTTCAGAATTTCTAATGTTGAAGACATTCCAGTTGCACCACTTACAAGTCTATAGGGCAGTGGCTGGAAACATTTTCCAGCAGTAGGCAGAAATGATTCAGCATGGGTCCAAATGGGTACTAGTTCCTAACTCCTGCTTCACACTGCTCAGCCACCAAAGCAACCCACCTCCACGGACTGGATCCAGTGTCTCCAGGGGGTTGCTGACTCCTGCTGCAGGGGATATATTTAGAATAGGTTTATCTACTTCATTAGCTTCTCATAATATTCACTGTTGATTTTCCAAGAGTAAAAATTTCTTTTGCCTCAAAAACGGAATTGTTCTGAAATGTAATTACTGCCTAGTATGTATTAACTACTTCATTAATGGACTAATCTGAGGACTTGTCTCCTTACATATTATGATTTTATTGTATTTTAATATATATTTCATTTTGATAGATTCTAGCTGTTGTAATACAAAGTTCTTTACAATCCAAGTGAAAGCGAGAAACAGGCACGAACTCAGAGAACAGAATGTATATTTGTTACAGGAAGAAAGTGCAGTGACAGATCCCTGTCCATCACTGGTATTCAAACAAAAAAGCCACTAAAGGCAAAGGACTGGCCAAATTAGCCTGCCAGATTAGCTTGGTTGGAGGCATGCCAGTTTCTGTAGCTCATGATGACACACAGAAGGATATGCATCTAACATCATATCCAACCACTTTGAGCAGTAAAATGAGTAGGTACCCATTTACAGTTTGACTGACTGGGGGCAACCTTTCATGACAGTTTTGAATGAAAGGGACTCATGCCTCTAGATTTAATGCAAAATGGCTTAACCACTATGCCACAGTGCCACTTGCCAATAGTAAGTGAACTCCAAAAATCTGTTCCACTTCTCCACTCAGAAAGCCCTGCCCATGCCCATGCCCAGCTCCCTGCAAGCAGTCTTTTTATTGTGGAAGCCATAGTTTTTAGACATTGTTGGTAAGTAAGGCATATATATAAGGCACATCCACAGTACTTTCTACAGGGCCTAAGAAAATAATTTTATGTATTTTATTATAATAGGACCACCAAGACTTCTGCTATCCCATAAAATTATTTCTTTAGAGCTACCTTACATATATTTATTGGAAAATAATCATTATAAATTAAATATAAAAATTCTTCCATGACAACATACGCCCTGATCCTATAACTTATTTCATAAAAAGAAACTGCTGTATTTAGCTGGAGGCTGCCTGACTTCAATACATCAGGCTTCCCACATTCAAGTAAAGTGCTAGTGGTGGTGGTTTGTTGTATACAATTAGAGTGAAAAATAATATATTTCATGTTCATATGGTTTGTATATTTAGAATGATAAGAAAATTAGAATCATAAAAAGGTTTAAAAGACAAAACTAGTCAGTCAATGAGAATGCCAACAAATGTGTACTTGGCCCAGAGGATACACAAAATGTACATGCTTATTAAATATACGATAAAAACACAGAATAGGCAAAAGAGGGAGTCTGAAGACCAAACAACTGAAAAAACATAAAACAAGTTTCTTGAAGTTCATCAGAAGCAGGAGCCCTGAGAAAGAATCGGAAAGCCTTCTGGAGTACAAATAAGGAAAAAGTAGCAATAAAGGAAAATAATGAAAAAAGATAAGATGCTAGGGCTAATAAAGCCCCAGAGCTAATCTAGAGCTAATAAAGACATAAGGGAAACTTTAGGGAGTAACTTGTTCAATTAATGCCACCCTACCCTGCCTTCTACCTGACTTCAGGCTTCAGAGCTAATAAAGGCAGGTATAAAAAAAAAAAGACATGGGGATACAAATAATAAAAGAGCAACAAACCACCACAGCTCAGTCAAGGTTTAGGTGCTTTGAAGCACCAGACCTAACATTCTCATTAAAAATGCCTATCTACCAGAGAACTAGAGGAAGTGATCACTTGAGATATGATCCTTAGAGTTTCAGGCCAGTGAGTTTCAGAACTTCAAAAAAAAACAGGTAACAGGATAAGAATCTCTAGTCTCTCTGTTAAGAACATACTTAACACAATCCAATATGCAAACTATTTCTTGGTATGCAATTATCCCATTACCTGGACTAGCGTTTATACCCCCTATGTCCCTCAGTGGATTAATAGCCTTGTTTATCCCCAGTGACCTTTTCAGCACACTTCCACTTCTTTCTGCAGTTTCTTTTCACCCTCTCCCTCCATCTTCCACATTTAAAATCCCTTGTGCTTAGAATCCCTGCTTTCCGCAAGTCTATTCATAGCACTTCATGA
This sequence comes from Alligator sinensis, assembly GCF_000455745.1. Lineage (NCBI taxonomy): Eukaryota > Metazoa > Chordata > Crocodylia > Alligatoridae > Alligator > Alligator sinensis. Next base: position 2,002,335 of record NW_005842002.1, read on the forward strand.
AGTATGCTCTTCCCTACAAAACCTAATGCCTCTGTGAACTAGTTAATTCCTAAGGTGCCACCCTGCTTTGCATTCTGTAAGATTATGGCATTGCTCATAATATTTTGAGATTAAGGTATCGATGGTGTATACTTCAATTTACTGTATTTTTTCAAATATAGCCTCCCTGACTGTTCTATTCAGCAAAAAGGGGCCAGGAAGAGAACAGTGACTAATTTGCATAAGAAACCCCATGAAAACACCATTGAACTCCAGCCCCTGCACCTAAAAGGACTTATTGCCATTTCTTGTGCCAAGGGGGCATTTCAAAACCACAATGCAATGAAGTGGCCTTCCAGATGAAGACTCCCAAAGACTAGTGGAAGGGTGGTGAGGGGAGAGGGGATACTTAAAAGAAAACATTTGGGGCTGCTTAGCAAAGCATTTATACTTCCTGAGCTTTGGGCCAAAGGATTCTTTCAGTTCTACTACTGTTAGCCAATAAAGGCAGTGGGGGGGTTATTTCTTTAAAAAAGCAGTCTGCTTTGGTGTTTGATTTTGGAGGTGCTGACAAATGTGCAGCTCCCCACTCTAGCTCATGGCATTTCATCAAAAGTGCCATGAGCTAGAGCAACCCCCCCGACACAACAGATGTTCGCTGTTGGGTCAGGGGAGTCCAGCTCCAATTTGGAGCCAATCTAGCAGAGGAGCTGCTTGCCTGCAGCGCTACCCACTTACCCTGCACCTCACTCCCTCAGCTCGTACTGCCTGCAGAATAGGAGGGAGCTGGGGCAAACCTCAACCTGGAGCTCCTCCCCCCTCCCATCCTACAGACTGCACCTGAGGCAGGGCTGAGCTGATGCAGCCCGGCCCCAATGATATGCAGGGACTGGCAGATGTTAATGGAGGCTCTCAGCTTTGGAGTGCCTTCATCTGAATCTTTAGATGAGGGTTAAATTTGTTGCACAACCAGGCACTTTTAAAGTACCCTGCACCCATGCACTTGTCAGGGCACAGCTGTAGAGTGATTTCAGGAGGCCAATCATGCAACAAATGTCACTTGTGCCAGCACCCTGAGTGCAGTCCTTCCCTTTTAATTAAAACTTCCTTTCATTTAAAGGGAGAGGTAAAGACCCTCTCCAGAAACTAAACCAAAGGGTAGCTTTCTGAGGCAGCCACTGATAACTAGCAGGCAGGGGATGGAATCAGCACTAAAAGTCCAGGACTTGAAGTTCAAGGACCAAGTGTTTACCTATTCTAGAACCTAAGTCTGGGCTGACTTCAGGGAGTACTCCAAAACACCATGTAGGTCTGGGGTTCCAAACAAGTGCTCTCTTGGGGAATGTGATAGGTGGTGATAAAAGTGAGATTCTGAAGCATAACCCTGGTGCTTTTTTAAAAAGTGCTGTTGCAACCATCAAAAAGAGAAAAAAAACCAAATAAACAAAACACTTGGCCAAAAACACAGCAGAGATTTCAGCATACAGCCAGCTCTGTAAGGAGAGGCTTACAGCATTCTGCCCAGAGAGCTATTTAACCTTTGCAAAGGCAAAGAAGGCACAGCTGATCAGCCTGCTGGTACAAAGTGATTAAACCCAAAGCCTTAAACCAGTTCCTGATCAGATACCAGAACAGGAGCCCCCGCATGGGAGAGGACAGAGTCTAAGGACTGTGTTGTTGATGGCCATAAGAGTCAGAGGGATACCTGGCTTCATCACAATCCCTATCTCCTGATCCCAAGCAAAAGTGGCAGAGGCTGATCTTCAGAAAAAAAATACAGCTTTGGATAGAAGAGCTTCAAACAGAGCTAAAACAAATGTATCACATTCATCCAGCCCTGTGGGCTGGATGAAAGGCATGGGATCAGCCCATGGGTTGGACTGGGCCTACACACCAACCCTGCATGCCAGATCCATTATGCAGGGCTGGCCTGCTGTGGTATCCTATACTAGCCCCACATGGATTCAGTATGCAAAACATTCCAAACTGGCTTGGAACAGGTCTCACATGCAGGTGTCCCAGACTGGCCAAACATGGGTCCTGCATGAAGCCTGTGTCCTAGACCAGCCCTCATGTAACACACATCCCAGACCAAATGGAGCAGGCAGCATGCATCCTGGACCAGCCAAGGTGGGCACCATGTGCACTAGGCATCCTGGCCCAGCATGGGTACCATGTACAATGTGCATCCCATACCAGTCCTACACAAATGCAGTGTGCAAGACCGATCCAGCATACACGGCATGTGGGATGTGGGTCTACTTCAAGATGCATGGGAAGCATCACAGTAGATATGGCTCTACAAGTCTGGCCTAAGGGCCATACCTTTGACACCCCAAAGCTAAAAGCAACCAAAGCTGAAATGTGAAATGCACCATAAAAGGTAGAAAAACAGTAAGAAAAGTGCAAAGGGAATATGGGGCATGCCAGCAAAAGAATGTGACATAGGAGCAGGAAAAGCAAAGAAAAAGTAGAAATGGACAGACTGAGGACCCACAGAGCATCTATAAGAAAAAAAAATCGGTTAGCCCAGAAACCCTATAGGCAGTTAGCCCTTTTGGGTTCATCAGTCCTGAAGTACTATGTCCACATGAAGTATGTATGTGTGAGGGAGGGGGAAAATAGCAATACTTTCCTTTATGGTTTTATAAAAGCCTGTGCCCTGCACTAGGTTTGTCAGCTGCACTGTCTAACCCTCTTGCTGGTTTCTAAAGGCCTTGCAGTTTGTAGCCAGATTAAGTGAACCAAGTGAAACAAGAAACACAGTTCAAGCAGACTCTATTGCTTAACATTTTAAGCTGACTCCTGAGGCTTTTTTTTAATATATGAGAGTTTCAGAGAGCACAGAAGATCAAGAAACGTTTATGTACACATTATAACCAAGCTGAGGAAGAGGGTGGGGGTGTCTCCAGAATGAAAAATTGAATAAATCTGATATGCATAGCACATAATAAAATTATATCATTCTAAAAATATAACCTCCTGACCTTAAAACACGAATAAACTAAAATCTTTTGGATCTAAATTCTGTATGTTGTTGAGCAAATGTATTTGTAAACAAATACCTGGGTCTTAAAAAAAACAACAAAAAAAGAAAAAGTAATGTCACAAAAGTGGGATCAAACAGAAGAAGCTCCCCACAGGGGAGAAACAGATAAATCCAAGAGAATAGCATCAGAGGGCAACCCCAAAGGAACCTCAAAAATGTAAGGTGTGGCTTCTACTTAAAAAAAAGAATAACCTAGGGCATAGGATGACAATTGGCCCCAAGTTAAAGTCCATAGGAGATGTTCAAGACCCACAAAAGGTTAACATGCTTAAAAGAGAAAAATCTAGACTGTTGATCTCTTGAGGCTGGTACTTTACTAGAGGGAAGGAAATGCAGGGGAGGCTGCCTTGCTCACCCAGCTAATGAAAGAGATAGTCAAGCCTTTGAGCTCAACCCCAGGGCCTCCGAATTTTGAGTCTAAAAGTTTCATTTAAAAGGGCCTACAGAGTATAACCCACATAAATTGCCCCTATTGAGATAAATGGGGAACCTGTTAATGCACTCAAACAATGAGGCTAATATAACTTGGACCTGTTGGGCAATGGTAAATCCAAATAAACTGATTCCCAGTCAATATGTAGCACTTCAAGGACAGTTAATCCTACCTTTAAAATATCAGTAGCAAAAATATATTTTTGTTTTGTCTTTGATACAAGAAGGGTTCAATGAGATTGTGGTAACTTATTAGATGAGACATATTCAACAAAAAAAAAAGGGAGCACTGAGCAAAACAATGAACTGGCCAAACCCCAAATTAAGGGTCGGTTGGTAAATGCAGGTGTGAGTTCCCCACACCCACTTTTTTCAATAGGTCCCATTAGCACTGTTGGCACTGGATTTATGACCCAGATACCTTGTGACAGGTGGACCCAAACCCTCAGACTGACCACAACAACCTCTCCATTTGACAATAGGTGAATTTTATTGATACACCGTGATAGCAGATAAAGAATATTGCAAACAATTCTATATCTACCAGTCCCTGGGTTTACAGAGTCAAGGTATGTCTGGCCAGTATGAGAGCTTCACTCTGAGGTTCTCTTGGATGTCAGATGTCAGCAGCCTGGAGGTTGGAGGCTGAGGCCCACCATCCCCCAGTGGAGTGGGCAAAATGGGCCGGGGGTAATGCTCTCAGTCCATGGTGGCCTGAGGTACTCCTCTCAGGAACCCTTTGCTGCTCTGAAAACCCTTATTTTGTATCCCTTCCTCCTTTGATGACTCTTCATCTTTGAGCATCATTGATTGGTCTCTCTGTGGTAGTCATACTTTCCACATTCTGTCCTGTCAGCATATACCTTTGTTTCATAACCCCATTACATGCACACATCCTAATTTGGGCTTTTTCCAGTTTTCCTAATTTGGTCCATCTACCAAAACCATAAATCTCAAACAGCTCTGGACTTGCGCACTGTGACCTGGTACCAATGCTGCAGAGTCTCTTATCTCATGTTATGAAACAGTGTGCTACATGTCTTCAATTTGCTAGCCTGTGTGTCTGCTTGCCTGTGGCAGACACAGTGGGCCTTGAAGAAACTGCCACAACCAGGTTTTAGAAATCAGTTAACCCCTGCTGTTGCCATGGACCATTGTTTTAATGCATATCTACTTTACCTACAAGCCAAATCCCAAAAGCAAACCTCTGAATAGCATTTTCCCCTTAAGAAGGGGAAGCTGGCCTTGTTGAGCAGTTGCAGGTGTTGGGAGGCAGCTTAAAAACTCCAGAGATAAGAGCAGAAGGGCAACAAACTGAGGGGACAGCTGTGATCCAGAAACTAGTGGTGGGATAAATTGCTTGCTGCATAAAGAGCCCAGAGTGCTGTCCTGGGGGCACAGTTACAGGTGCTCCCTCTCAGTATTCAGGACAGGACAAGACAGGGGAGTTGTTTGCTTGTTTTAAGACTGTTTTATTTGGGGGACTGGCTGAGGGCTGAGGGACCAAAGCCCACCCAGTGAAGCCTGCAGACACAGCAACCTGCTTATACATTTCTTTAAAGCACTAGGTAGGAAGTGGAAATATCAAACCCCAAACTGTAAAACTTAAAGCTATCAGAGACTGGCCTACTCCTGAACTAAAAAGGAGATCTGTAATACAGAATCCCAGCCCTGTTAGCTGCAGTCCTGAAGGGCACTCTCCGCTATTAGGGCTGAGACCCATGAAGCTAAGGTCAGAGGCTGTGGACCTGGGCTAAAGAAGTCTCAGCCAGATGAAGAGGGCTAAAGCCATAGATGTCTGCTACAAAAGGGACTGCTGAGTTCCATAAGGCATGGGCATAACTACAAGGCAGATGGAGGTCACGATTCTAGCCTCTAAGGTGACCACAGCCCTTTTAAAGAGGGAGTAGACCTGTGGCCGAGAGAAAAGAGGCAATAGGCACCAAGGATTTAGTCACCACAGTTTGTATAGGTAGCCTCCCCTTTATAGGTCTAACAGCAAATTTGTGGCAAGCAAGAGATAAGAAGCAGAGGAAGTCAGAGAACACCAACAGGCCAGTCTGGCCACTAGGGGTGCCAGAAACCATGGAGGGAGATCATCCAAACCTGTCACAAGGTCTAAACCTTCACTGGGATGGTTATTACCATCAATTTGTACTTTATTAGTACCCATTCTATACCTTAGCAGCTCCCATCACAAAGCTATATAAAAAGGAGAAAACAACCAAAAATTGGCATAGACAATGAAATGCCAAAGAGTTTTCTGTTCCCTGAAAGAACCTAACCCCCAGTATTAGCAAACCTTAACTTTGACAAACCATTTGTGGCCTTCACTAATGCCTCAGAGACAAGCCTAGGGGCAATGATAATGCAGGCAGAGACATTTCAGGGGGAGACACTTCATTATATGCAAGTTGAATACTGCTGCCTAAAGAGAAAAAACTATGCAACTGTTAACAGCCTCCACAATGGCTGGGCATTCTTTTTTTAAGACTGAAACTCACCACAGAGCTGGTTACCTGGTTATGTCCACTGAAAATACCAATTGTCAAACTTGAGGTGGAGACTGGATTGTGATAGAAGGATCTTTCATATTAAAGACAATGAAAATGTTATTGCTAACACTGTCACAAAAAGGAAAAGCTTTAAGCTTGCTAAATTGCTGACCACAATAATCCTACCCAGCTTATTTTTAAGGGAAGGAGAGATGCAATAAAATATGCTGTCTATAATACTTAGAAGTTAAGTGTATTCATATTACAATAATGTTACATACCTAGTTTCCCTAACTACCTGCTATGGGGGGTAGTGGGTGCAGGAGGAAGACAATGAGTTAAATTTTGTTTTTAAAATATCCTGTCTGAGTGCTCAATTAAGGGATAAATGGGTCATCAAGTAGTACAATAACTAATTTGCATATGAAAACCCACCAGAACACCACTGAACTCTAGCCCCTGTACCTAAAACAACAAAATGCCATTTCTGGTGCCAATGAGGTACTTCAAAGCCACAATGCAAAAAGAAGTGGTCCCAGCAAAAAGACTCCCAAAACCAGAGGGGGGTGGAGAAAAGACAAAACAAATAAGCTTGGAAAAATAACAAAAACAAAGAAACCCACCATTTAAGGAAGCAAAAAAACATTTTGCCTTGGCTTTGGGCCCAAGGACTGCTGTTATAATACAAAACCAATAAAGGGTTTTTTTTGTTTGTTTGGGGGTTTTTTTAGTAAAAGCTGCCTACTTTACCTAATGGAATTTCAAGTACACTCTATCCCCTGAAATAAGTAAAGGTCCTCTCTAAAAAACAGTATGAGTTGGGGGTCCCAAGCAAATGGTCCCCTGGGGAATCTATGATAATCTCCTGAGAAACCTTTCTTCTGAGGCACTCTCAAAAACACACCTAACACTCAATGGCAGGCTCCTCACAAAGTGCATTGTGGCTGTTTTTCTAAACAGTTGATGGTAGATGACTAGTTTTCCCATACATTAGATAATGGTTACCCCAGGAAGTGGGAGACTTGGATTCAATTCCTTGTTTGGCCTGAGGAAGCTATCACCCACATCTCCCACTTTTCTAGAGAGACCTAGGCACTCAGGTAATCAGGGGAGCAGGGTACTGTCAATCCTTGCCATTAAAATTGTTCCATTCTGCAGATAAAAATTCAAGATTCATTAGGCTTGAGGAAAGATCTACATGGCTGTGTAGCTTAGTAGTTAGAGTACTCACTTCAAAGGTCAGAATCCTGGGTCCCAGTTTCTGCTACCTAGGGCTATTTCTAATTTTATTCAAATTTGTGTGTCTGTTCCTATTTCACTCATATAATCCTCATTGCCAGGTATTTTGAGAAGATGTCTACTGGTTCTCATGGGGCAGGTGGATGCGGGGACTAACTCAGACACCTGCTCAGAGGGAAACAGCAGTGCACAAGCAGTCCAGCAAATTGCTAGAGTGTGTTGAGGATAGCTTTTTGATACAGATGGTAGAGACGCCATATAGAGAGAAAGTTCTTCCTGAATTATGACTCACAAACCAGGAGGGATTGGTTGAGAATGTGAAAAAGGAAGGTAACTTGGGGGACAGTGACCATGAATTGACAGAGTTCAAGATCCTAAGGAGATGAAGGAAGGAGAGCACCAAAATAAGGACTTTGGATTTCAAAAAAGCAGATTTTAACAAAAATTCAGTGACTTGGTGGTCAGGATCCCCTGAGAGGAAAGTCTGAGGGGAAAAGGAGTACAGGAGAATCGGCTATACTTTAAGGATACCCTCTTAAAGGTACAGGAGCACTCTATCCCCATGCAATGGAAGAACAGGAAATGCAATAGGAGGCCAGCCTGGCTAGACAGCAATCTCTTTAATGAGTTGAACCTCAAAAAGAAATCTTACAAAAAAGTGGAAACTTTGTCATAGTACTAGGGCAAAGTATAAGATGGCCATGTAGGGAGAAAATTAGGAGGACCAAGGCAAGATTTGAGGTGCTGCTGGCAAGAAATATAAAGGCAATATGAAGGATTCTACACATATATAAAAAATAAGTGGAAGACCAGAGAAATCATAGGCCTCTTACAGAATGAAAAAGGTAATCTAGTTATAGATGATGCAGAGAACACTAAAGCATTTAATGCCTTTAATTCATTCTTCATAAATTAGGGTAGCTACCAGATGAGTGCAGTTGGGAACAAAGATGGGAAAGAAGACAAATGGCTTAGGGAAGTAGAACAGGTTATGGCTTACTTAGAGAAGCTAGAGGTGTTCAAGTCAGCAGGGCCAATGGGATGCACCCTAGGATCCTGAATGAATTGGCTGAGGTAAATTCCAGAGCCATTGGCTATCCATTTTGATAACCCATGTAGGTCAAGTGAGGTCCCAGGGCACTGGAAAAGGGGGAACATAGTGATCATCTGTACAAAAGAGAAGGAGGAGCCAGGGAACTGCAAACCAGTCAGCTTGAACTTGATACCCAGAAAGATCATGGAGCAGGTTCTCAAGGAATCTACTATGAAGCACCTAGAGGAGAACAAAGTTGTCAGGAACAGTCAACATGGATTCACAAAGAGCAAGTCATGCCTGACCAACCTAATTTCCTTCTATGATAAAGTGACTGGCTCTGTGATTGATTGGAAGAGCAGGGGGTGTGATATACCTTGACTTCAGGAAGGCTTTTGACATCATGTCTCGTAACATTCTTGCTAACAAGTTAAGGAAATACAGACTAAATGAAAGTGTTGCAAGGTGAGTACATAACTGGTTAGATCATTGTGCCCCATGAGTAATCATCAGTGATTCAATATCTAGTTGGGAGGAGGTATCCAGAGGGGTGTTTAATATCTTATTAATTATTTGGATGATGGAATTAAGCAGCTGCTTTGCAAATCTGTGGACAAAACTAAGTTGGGTAGAGATGTAGACATTCTGGAGGGCAGGACTAGGATCCAGAATGACCTGGATAGACTAACCAGCGGGGAGGTGGGGGGAGGGTTGAAGAAACACTGCAGGGCTGCTCGTTTCTTGCCAATTCCTGGAATGTATTGGGAATAATTTGATACATCTGGTATAGAGACCAACTACAAAGGAGTGACCTGGAAGAAGTGTTCTGCAATCAAGCAGATGAGATTCAACAAAGACAAATACAAAGTCCTGCACTTGGGATGGAATTCAGATAACATGCACAAATATAGACTGGGGAATAACCGACTAGGCTACAGTACTACAGAGAAGAGCTTTAAGGGTTAGAGTGGACCATAAGCTGAATATGAGCCAACAGTATATGCTTTTGTTGTAGAGAGAGCCAACACCATCCTGGGTCATGTTAAACAAGAATATCATTTGCAAATCAAGGGAAGCAATTTTTCTGCTCTATTCAGCACTGGCAAGGCTTCACATAGAGTACTGTTGTAGCCCCACACTTCAAGAAAGATGTGAAAAGGAAAGAGAGCAACAGAGTAACAAGAGTGATTAGGCACCTGGGAAGCAACACTTAAGGAAAGTGTTATCCATCCTGGAGAAAAGAAGACTTTGGGGGAGGGAGGTGTATTTGATCAGTCCTCAAATACCTGAAGGTTATTATAGAGGATGGAGATGGGCTTTTCTCTGTAACTGGAGGGGGACAAGACTAGAAGCAATGACCTCAAGTTTCAGCAAGGGAAATTTAGGTTGGACATTAGGAAAAAACGTTGACTATGACAGTGGTCAGGCATTGGAATAGAGAAATCGTGGCATCTCCTTCCTTGGAAGTTTTCAAGAGCAGTTTGGAGAAACACTTGACTGAGATGGCTTAGTCACTGATGATTATGCGCTGACCATGGGGATGGACTAGATGATCTTATGAAGTCTCTTCCAGTCCTACTTTCTTATGACCCTACTAGGCAACACCCTACTCAGAATGTGGATTGTTATGAAGTATCTAAATCCCTTATACTATACTCATAAGCTAGGTGATGAACACAGGGTTCTGGATTTTACTTCAGCGGTCGCTGGATGAAACACTGAACTACCCAACTTTTAGATGTCTAAATGCTATGTCAGATCTGCCCATAACAAGCTATGGGTAAACTGGTTTCCCCAGCTAATAATGAAAAAAATGCATTAAGGATCAGCATAATCCTATTTGTTTGAGTTGCTCTTGCACACTGGTGTCCCTTTTCCTCATGGAAATAACTGTTCCTACCCACATCCCATATCATCCTTCCATCCACTTGCTCATACCCACTTTCATAGCAGCACATAGGAAAGGGATGCACTTACCTTTATCCAGTCTCTTATTCTTAAATGGAAAGTCTCTCAAATAATTTTTAAAATACTTTAAAATTTGACTTGGTTTTGCCCTGAGATCTCTACTCTCTGTTTAGGATTACTTCTTTAATTTAATTTTTAAGCATTGATAAAGTCAATGTTAGTAATCATTTTAATGAGCAACATAAGTGTGTGAGGCATTTAATCAGTGCATCAAGGATGAAATCTTAATTAAAATGGTATTTTGCAATAGAAAGTGAGAGTCTGATATGATTTCCTTTCTCTTAGTAATGTTGACTAAACATAATTATTTCATGTTTTTATCACAATAGGAAACTTACACTGAACTGTATGTTTTTGCATTTTATCTTCTGTGCTGTTTTTGCCAAGATATCAGCTTCTGCATCTCTGCAAATAAATTTCAAGACTGGTGCCAAATTTTATATAATAAGTCTATATGTTTCGATGTTCTGCAGAATAATTAAGGTTAATACTTTGCTTCCAGTGAGGTCCTTATTTTTTCCTATAAAGTTAATATTCACGTAGTACTAAATTTGAATGTATTATTTTAAATTTATAGATTCACAGATGTTCGGGTTGGAAGGGACCTCAATAGATCATCGAGTCCGACCCCCTGCATAGGCAGGAAAGTGTGCTGGGTTCAGATGACCCTAGCCAGATGCCTATCTAACCTCCTTGTGAAGACCCCCAGGGTAGGGGAGAGCACCACCTCCCTTGGGGAACCCATTCCAGATTTCGGCCACTCTAACTGTGAAGAAGTTCTTCCTAATGTCCAATCTAAATCTGCTCTCTGCTAGCTT
>NW_005842002.1:2014716-2017349 GCF_000455745.1 Alligator sinensis
GTCACCAATTGCTTCTGCCCATTTAGTAGGGGTCCTATTCCTCCCTGGGCCTTCCTTTTACTCCCTATATATCTAAGAAACAATTTCTTGTTGTCCTTTACTTGGGATGCCATCCTCAGCTCCGTGGTAGCTTTGGCCCGTCTAACTGCCTCCCTACAAGCACGAGCAGAGGAGGTATATTTGTCTTTGGTGATCTCTCCCTGTTTCCACTTTTTATGTGCTCCCCTTTTGGCCCTTAGGCTGCCCTGGATTTCTGCGGTCAGCCAAGGAAGCCTCCTGGCCCCTTTCCCTCTTTTACCCCGCACGGGGATCGTCTCGCTTTGTGCCCGAAGGATCGTTTCCTTAGGGCACAGCCACCCTTCTTGGGCTCCCATCATTTCAAAACTCCTACTCTGCAGTGCGTCCTTGACTAATCGCCTGAGTTCATTTAAATCAGCTTTCCTAAAGTCTAGCACTTTTACCGTACTAGTTACCTTACCCACTCGACGTCTTATGGTGAATTCTATTATTAGGTGATCACTGTCCCCCAGATGGCTACCGATCTGTAGGTCCCCTACTATGTCATCCCCCGTTGCCAATACCAGATCCAGTATGGCATTCCCCCTAGTGGGATTTAATATCACTTCTGACTGTATTCAAAGGAATTTATGGTTTATTTGTTCTATTTATGGGGGACCTTTGCAAATTAGTGTGTGCCCCTGTGCACACCTAATTTATTAGCATAAGTTCCCAATATGCATGTAGAAATCAGCTTGTCACATGTACATTTTGACATTTAATTGGCTATATACATTTGTTTTAATCTTTCCAGATTAGGAATCTGCTTATGTAACTTCACCAAAATATACTTGTAGAATGGCACATACTTAACTTTTGAAAATATAGCCATAACATTTGTCAAACACATTCTTACTTCAATACATGATCATGCCTGTTTCCCCCTTGGCTTGAGAAATAATCTAGCCTCCCCTCCCCCCCCCCATCCAAAAAACCTAAAAAGAAGAATTGTCACACCTTAGGCTCCTACCAGATATATAGTAGGGGTGTGTGAAATGGGCCGTATTCTATTCAGATTCGGCCCAAATCCGGGACAGTGATTTGATCCATTGATTCATATCACTGTCCCCGATTTGATTCAGCAGAATCCGAATCTGCAGATTTGATGCTGATTCAGATAATCAGCAATTCGGCCATAGACACAGCTTTAAATGTTTTTTTCTACCTACCACGAGGTACCATGCGTGGGTCATGAACACTGCAATTCTGGGGTGGATGGAGTGTCTCACACGAGTGCAAGAGGGCCTCCCGCATGCTCAGTAGCAAACCCAGGTTCCACTAGGGAGCACACGGGGGGGTGGGGGGCCTGCACTCCCCTCCAGTTCAGTGATTGGCCTCAGGGGGACTCCAGGTGTCCACCCAGACCCAGGAGGCATCAGTCACTGAGCCAGGGGCCACAGGGAGGCCCCCCCATATGGTCCCCAGCTAACCTGGAAGTGGACCGGAAGTGCTTCTGATCCATTTCTGGGTCTGCTGCCGAGCACACTGGGGACCCCCCACGCTCCTGTAGGACACTCCAACTGCCTCAGCATCGCAGCATTGATGAGCTTGCCTGGTTCTTAGAGCTATGGAGAAAAAACATTTAAAGCTGTGTCTATGTCCGAATCAACCAAATCCTTCCACATCTCTCCGAATTGATTTGGAGGGTCCCAGTTTGATTTGGAGAGATTAAAGGGTCTCCTGATTCAATCTGGATTCAGAGATTCAGCCACCAAATCAGGCCAAATCTCTGCCGAATCGAATCAGGGACTGAAGCTTCACACAACCCTAATGTATAACCCTCTGGCCTAACAGCACAAATTTGCTCTTGTCAAACTTTTTCTAATTTTGCTCTTTTGGGTGTAGTGGTATAACCCCATAGTCATTTTTTACACTAATTGTCCATAGTAGCACTCCTTCTCCAAGAAAAATCTTTTTGCTCTCACCATCTCTACACAGATACTTCAAGAACTGGGATGCGGAGAATGGTGACTATCAGTGTCTCTGAAACATAATACATGAAGCCTCACTCCAATAGTGGGACTACAGGCCACAAGTGCTATGCTGCCCTAGGGATTGATATGATAGATTATCTTTTTATCCATGTACCTGAATTAGCACATAGGTGCCCAAGCTCATATTCAAACATGTTATTCCCCATGCATATAGAGTGTTTATGCAGTGTTTTTACCTAACATAGGCTATGGTGCTTGGATAGCTGGTGGTATTTTCACAGAACAATCACAGAGCTCTTAGTTGGTCCATGGATATTTTAAATGTAAATGCTTTTCATATAAATTCTTCAAATTGGTATCGGCCACTAGTACTGTGTGAAGCTTTGGGTGGTGATTTGATTCGGAGGAGATTCGGCCTGATTTGGTGGCCAAATCTCTGAATCTGAATCAAATGACTGGACCAATAAAGAGATCTGAATCAATTCAAAGCTCTCCGAATTTTTGGAAAAGATTCAGCTGGCTTTGATGATTCGGGCAGTCCCCAATGGCTGTAGCAGGGAGCTGCAGCTGACTCCTAGCTGGTAAGTACTAGGGGCAGGGGAGGGGAGGCGGGACCATGGGGGGATCCCTGCCAGCCCCCCC
>NW_005842002.1:2017359-2027676 GCF_000455745.1 Alligator sinensis
CCCCCCCCCCCCACCCCAAACCCATGACTGCCCCGGCCGCCCCAGCTCCATACTTTAAAAAAAAAGCCCCGGTGTTCACTGGGTGCTGCCAGTCCCTGCTGCTCCCCACTGCCCCATGCTGCATGGGGGGCTCTGCCATGAGCCCCCTGACCTCCCCCCTGCTCCCCTAGCCCCCCCCATGGGTGCCCCACTTGCCCCAGCTCCAGCCCTTTAAGAAAAAAAAAACCCTGAGAAAAGCCCCATACTCACTGCTCCTGCAGCAGCCTCATGGCTTTGCGGGGGCTCGTGCAGAGCCTCCCACATAGCATGGGGCAGCAGGGGGCAGCAGGGATTACCCCCTGCTGGCAGGAGTGGTGAATCTGGGGGGGGGGTGTTCAGGTTTGTTGTTTTTTTTTAAAGGGCCGGAGCTGGCCCAGGCCAAAGAGCAGGGAGCTGGGGTGGGTGGGGTTGCCATTGCTGGGCTGGGAGAGTAGGTGGGGGATGGGCCTGGCTGATTTGGAGATTTGGCTGAATCAAATCGGGAAAGTGATTCGAATCACCAAATCAAATCACTGTCCCTCGAATCAGCCGAATCCGAATCCAAAGTGAATACTAGCTACTTCACACAGGCCTGTTGTCCACTTCCCAGAAACTATCCATTCATCCTCACACATAGGAAATTTGCCTCTCTTTCGTGGTCTCTCTTTTATTATTTTTCCAAAATAAACATGAGTCACAGTTTGTATCAACAGGGCATCCATCACTTTTATCTCATGTTTGTGTCATGTGAAACTGTGGTATTTACATGAATCATTATGGTCCAGAGCAGGGTGCATCCTCTAAAGCAGGGGTCAGCAACCTATTGATTAAAGGATTTTATCTGGCCTGCAAAGCCCAAATATTTATGGCATTTCTGCAGGGGGGCAACTGAACAAAATGTGACAGCAGGAAGATTCTATGGCATTCAGCAGCAGCCTGGTCCCATATGCATCTATGGTGGCCAGGTCAAAAGCACCAGCCCATACTGCATTATTTTAGCCAGCTGCTCTGAAAAAGTTTCTAATCCCTGCTCTGGAGAGACAGCCTACAAATTTGGCACCATTGCATCCTGTTCCTATTGTGGTATAACCACCAGAGAAGTCCCTGGCCATCTGGAGTTAGAAGCAACAGTGTTATCCCTGACGTCTATACAGCCCCTTTTCCTCTGCTGTTGCCCTGTCCCAGCTGCCTGTGAAGGGAGGGTTCAGGATTGAGAGAGTGGTCGGAAGTAAAAAGGTAAGAAAGGTTTATTGATCTAACAAACATGCAACTACGCGAAGCATAACAATACAACAATGATAGTAAAAGTCCGAGCCAGCAACTTATCGGCAGTCCCCTTTGATGCCTAGTATATGACAAGCCTCTCAAGATCCAGTGAAGTCAGGCATCCCCAATCTGCACTGTCCAAGGGGGTAGCAGGAAGGACCTGGTATTCAGTCTTTAGGCTCCTTAAAATCCACCAGCCCACAGAATCCAGGTCAGCAGCTCCTCCTTACAGAGTTAACCTCCTTTACTACGCTGCGTGTCCCTTCTGTCGATTCCCAGATGTGCTAGAAAATTTATAACTTTTGAACTATGCTGTTGGCTTACAGCCACTCACAATCTTCACACTGCAAACTTTCCTTATATGACTAACCAATAGCAGTACAAGCCATTTTAGCTGTGCCATCACTAACAAAGCCGGCCTTAAGTAGGTTTTAAACTTTAATTAAACTCTTAACTATGGCATACATTTTATAATGCATCAACAAATTACAGGAAATGCCTGGTCTGAACATCACAGAGCCTAGCAAGCACTTTACCACAGACAGTTTTCTCTAAACTCTAACTACACTTCTTAGCTGTAACACATCTTATGATACATAAATAAGCAACAGAAACCTTGTTCAACCATCACAGGACACTTAGCAAGCATTTCTTTTAAGCAGACACAACTCTTCACTGCCAAGAGACACAACCAGGTCACTGCCACATGCCCCTTACAGCATCTTCTTTTGTCTCACATAAAACCCTTTGTAGTCATGTGTTTGTGCATACAAATATAAATAGTATGTTCGCTGAATCTATCTATATTTACACACTCTCTCTCTCTTCTCTATCCCTTTATTTGTTCAATAGCATTTAACTGGATCCATCATTCTACCCATCATGAACTGGTCAGCATTAGGAAAAGAGTGGTGAGGTAAGGGCCAAGTTTATGTACACAAAAATTTGATTATATTGTGGATTTCTTCAGAATTAGACTGGTGGCAAGCATTTACCATCCTCAGAGGAGGAGGAGGAGGGAGAGTTTTGCTTACTCATTCCCACCCGGATGCTGCCTTTGCCTTTTGCGTGCCAGGCCAAATGGAGAGTAGCTGAAATTAGATAATATCGAACCCTGTAGGTCAGTTGTATAGGATAACTGCATTGGCATAAACAACTGAACACTGACAAAATTTGCAAGGAGTATCTACCATTGTAGACAGCTAATTTTGAATGGGAGATTTGAACTATTATATCTACATCTTTCCAGGACTGATTTAGTCAAATTTGTAAATTCAGACACAAGACCCCTCCTATGCTCTCCTCCACTTAAAGCAGATACAATCTTTCTTTTGCTGCAATAGGCATGCACCCAATATGAATTTCAGTAATTTCAGGGATGTCTTCCAGAGAGTGAAGATCCTCCTCCATGTCAAAGAGATATATTGATCTCCTTTAGAGAGCATCACTGCTGGCTTTCAAGGAGCCTTTATGTGCAGACTGACTGTCTCCTTAAATCTCAGACAGATATGTTCCTACCACTTCCAGTTCCTTTATCCATTATTCCATAACCTAAGGTCACATGACCAAGTTAAACTTGAAAGAGAAAGGGCGACTCATTAGGGCATGTCCGCACATGCTGCCTCAGCTCCCTGGGATGAGGAGTGCAGATTCCATCCAACTCAGTGGCTTAGGGGAAGTGAGGGAAGTTTGCCTCAGATTCAGTATATGCATCATGCCTGCAGTACTAGGAGATGATCCACACTAAGACAGTTGTTGAGATAAGTTCAGGTGCATCAAGTAGTCTTTGCCGTGGGCATGATCTAGAAATGGGAGATTATGGTTCAGGGGTAAAAAAAAAAAAAAGTGACAAGGCAAGAGCTGGGCTAGAGTTCAGGCAGGGTAGGGCAGTTGGATAGCAGTGGGCCAAGTGCAGCCTGTGGACTGGGTCTGGCTGTCAGTGGACTCCATTTCCCAGCATCCCCTGCCTGCATAGCTGGAGCTGATTTCCATGGAGACCCAAGCAGCAGCTGGGCTGTGATAGTGTGGGGCAGGATTTCCATGGAGACCAACCCCAGGAGCACTAGCCGGCAGCAGTGGCTCCAGCCTCATCCTGATGGGCGGGCTGGGAAGAGGGGGAGAGCTGGGCTGCAGGTGGCAGAGGGGCAGGCTCAGCTGCTACTGATGGAAGGGAAGGGGTGGCTATGGGAGGGCTATGGGGAATTTGGGGTGGCTAGAGCCTTGCCCCCCTCCCCTGGTGCTGCCCCTGCTGGCAGGGCACACGGCAGGGTGGGGAGTTTCTCCAGAGCCAGGCTGAGATCTTGTGGCAGTGACACTGTGATCCAAAGCCAGGGCAGAGACACCATCTCTATCCTGCACGCCCCAGGCAGGGACATGCAGGCAGTGGATCCCAAGTTTGACCCAGCTCCAGACTACCCTGTCGCTGTTTCAAGGAGCCAGGGCAAAGCTGCAATCTTTGCCTGCACATCCCTGCCCAGAGCATGCAGGCTGCAGATTGTGGCTCTGCCCTGGCTCCAGACCACACTGTCACTGCCGCAAGACCCCAGCCCAGCTCCAAAGCAGCTTCACACCCTTGCGCATGGCCAGAATTTTTTGTGGAAATCAGCTCCAGCTGTGCGGGCAGGGCATAGCAACAGTGCTGCTGAGGTCTCCACAGAAACTGGCCCCAGTTATGTGGGCAGGGGCTGCTGGGAAATGGAGTTCAGCTGCCAGCCAGCTTCACCATTTTGTGCATCCCTGCAGTGGCAGCTAGGCAAGGGTCAGGAACCAGGAACTGATCTCGAAAACAGGATAAATGGAATCAGGAGCACAGATTAGACAGAGGGAAAACCTGCCTTACCAAGGGTCCACAAAGCATTTCAGGCAGGTGGCAGCCATTCCCACACAGGTAATCAGGGCCAGCAGGTCCACCTGCCATTCTTACTCCCGGTATCTTTCTACAGCTTCCTTCACCATTTCTCCCTGCTTTGGAGTCATCTCAATGAGCAGTCAGATTATTCACTCAGTCACCTGTTGTAAGCATCCCTTACAAGGTGTACAAGGTATACTTTAAAAAATCAGCTATGAAGTCACTAGGCTCTAGTTTATATGGGCTATGCACTTATATTCATCAATTGGGGCACCTTTTAAAAAAAAACAGTTTTTTTCCTTTGAGGGGCCTTATACATTCTATTCCTTCACACAGCTTTTCCAGGCCTCATGTTTTCCTTCTGTAGTCATCCCCAAACTCTACCTCCTGAGAATTTTTTCTTCTACTAACCCACAGGTTTGTTTTTTATATGGCCTGGCAGTCACAAGCTGCTTCCTGATTATCTGATCTCTGGGCTCTCCTAGAAGCTACATTATTCAGAATTATATGATTAAGAATGAGAAATCCATCAAATCCAAGAACTAACACAACTGTGCAGATAGTATGATACCAGTCAGACATTTAAATTATTAGTAATGCTCATTTACAGTAGAAAAGGCATATTCTGTAGATATTATGGGACTGATTATGGCATCCTGTGAAGCTATTTACTCTTAAACAAAGTGGGTATAAAACACTGCCAATTCAGACTGTTAGCATGTTACATTTGCATGTTAAAGTGTAAATAGCAGTTCAAGGCATAATCCTTGAATATAGGTTTATTAATATATTTAATAGCAAATAGAGGGAGCAGGCAATTATTTGGACCCCAAAGGCAACTTAGGGAGTTTTGGTGAACTGTCACAGGCTGTGTCAGCATCCAACTTTCCCCTCCCAACAGCTCAACAAAACTCCTTAAGTGGCTCTGCTCTGCACTCGGCTGTGATGGGGCCATGAGAGGTGGGAGAAAGACAGGCATCTGGGGTTTGGATCACAGGGCAGTGACAGTGCAGGACCTGGGCCCAGGGCAGAACCACAATCTGCTCCCCACGTGCCCTTACGATGGATACTGGTTCCACAGGCAGACACACGTGGATTAATGTGGGCAGTGGTCCAGGGCCCTTCAGGAAATGGGGGCTCCCTGGGAGCAAGAGGCAGGCAGCCCAACTTGCATATGCAGGTCGGCTGCAGGCATGTTGGTGGTCAGGAGCCTGACAGAGAGCAGGGAGCAGCTGCACAGACCACAGAGAGGAAGACTCTTTGCACGGTGGTAAATCTGGGGGAGGGAGTGGGGTGTAAACTGAAGCCCCAACAGTGAGGGAGGGGGCTGGGGTTGGGGCAGGGAGCAGAAATGAGGTGTGGGTGGGCAGGTCATCCAGGAGCCTGGGAGTGGGAGGAGGGGCAGCTTCCTGCTTCTGCATGCACCCCAGGCCAGGGGAAGCATGGGGGGCATGTGCCCACGAGATTTGTGCACAGGACAGAGAAAGGCTGCACAGCATTTGCTCATGTCTGTCTGCCTGCTGCCTTTGCCGAGGCCCGGAGTCCCCTCCCTGCCCTGCCGGGAGTGTGGGGGAGCTCCAATTTTCTGTTTGCCCAGGGCCCCAATGAATCTTAAACTGCCTCTGTGGGCAGGGGCATCTAGGGAGAGGAATGTGGCTCTGCTCTGGGCCCAAGCCCAGGCACTGGCCTCACACTATCACTGCCCTGCAATCCCAGGGTCTCCATGGAGACTATTCAGGATCCAGGCAGGCAGGGCATGCAGTTGGGCAGGGAGTTGCATCTGGGAATGGAGCTGGCAGACAGGGCTGGGTATAGGATCTTGGGGCAGTGACAGTGCAGAGCTGGGGCCTGGGGCACAGCTGTGATCTGCTCCCAGTATGCCCCTGCCTGTGGACCTGGCATCTGTTGCAGGGTTGTGCGGGCAGTGAATAGTGACTGGGCCACAGCCATGCACTGTCACTGCACCATGATCCTGCCCTGTGATTCCAGCCCCAGCCACTCCACTCCCAGACACTACTCCCCTACCGCCTTCAGCCCCATCCCATCTGCCCAGCTGTATGCTCTGCCCATGTGGGTCCTACCCCAGGCAGTGTGTGCAGGGCAAATGGATGGGGTGCCCAGGCAGTGGGGCTGGGTCCAGCAATCACAGCAGCTGGAAGTAGTTGTCCCTACTGCAGCTGCTGGGAAGCAAGTTCAGCTGCTGCACCGCCCCAGCCATGGCCAGAGACAGCAGGACTGGCTGCACACACCATGCCCCAGGCTGCCCCTCGCCCCCAACCACACACCTGGGCTGGGCACAGGCTGGAAAAAAATCCCTTTGTGGGCTGGATCCAGATCATGGGCTACATTTTGCCCCTTGGATAGATATAGTAAGTACAAGTAATATAAACATGAACATGAATCTTGTTCTCCGGGATAGTCTTCAACCTTTCATTCCCTATAATTTCCTGCCTATTCAATGCATGCCTTCCAACTTTTCAACAATTTAGGCATGGCCCCCAAAGTACAGGGATAAAACAGTCTCTTTGGTTAGAATTCTTGTGCCTGGAACCACAGCACCTTTAGGGCAGTTGCAGAACAAATATAGTAGCGGAAATGTAATTTCTGAGAAATTTAGCTGTGCATAGCCTTCCTTACTGAGCATGTATAAACTGGGATCTTCAAAAAAGTTTGTAGTTTGTTCAGAATGGAGAATAATTCCATAGTAATCACAACAGGCACATCCCTGATGTG
The DNA here is from genome assembly GCF_000455745.1 of Alligator sinensis. Lineage (NCBI taxonomy): Eukaryota > Metazoa > Chordata > Crocodylia > Alligatoridae > Alligator > Alligator sinensis. The sequence goes on from NW_005842002.1 coordinate 2,024,225, forward strand.
TAGCTGACATACCCTCACAAATTTCAAGTCCGTGCTCCAAACAACAGAAGTCCTAGAGCTGGTTAAATAAAGCAGTTGTAAGAATTGTATTTATTTTGTGTGTAGAAAACAAGTGCTTTGCCTAACATCATTCTGGAAAACAGATGAACCATTTCCAAAATATTTCATCCTGAAACAGACGTTCAGGTACAGAAATTTTCAGTGCACATAGTTAAAGTCTAAAAGTTATAAGCAAATGAGAAGAGAGTCCTATAACTGAATCTGTTGCACAGTCTAAATAGTGAACATTACTACTAGCTCAGCTTGTAAGAGAGGCAATATCTATTTAAATGAGGTACAATGTTGTCCCTGGGATGCCGGTTTAGAAGGGGGGACGCCAGGGCTATGGGGGAACCCCAAGCCAAAATAGAAGAGGAAGAAAGCCCCTACTTACCATTCACAGGGGCCGGAAGGAACAGAGAAGCGCGCGCGGGAAAACCCCCTGTGCGGTTCATTAGCCGCACCCATATTCAGGTGGGGCCAGGTGACGTCAGCTGGGGACACCACCCGGCGGAAATAAAAAGAAAACCCGAGGGCATCGGAGGAGGGCAGGCTGCCAGAGAGCCCACAGGAGGGCCCGAGGCAGGCAGCGCGGCCCTGCGGCGTCTGACTGTCCGGGACGGTGCAAGCAGCTGCTTCTGCAGCTGCAGCAGCAGCAGAAAGACCGGCGCGAGAGCTGGCAGTGAAGCCGGAGAGGGAGCTGGCGGCAGCAGCGGCAGTGAAGCCGGTGCAAGAGCCAGCAACAAAGCCGGCAAAGGAGCCAGCAGTGGGACCGGCGTGAGAGCCAGCAGCGAAGTTGACAAATGAGCCAGCAGTGGAGCCAGCGTGAGACCCAGCAGTGAAACTGGCAGAAGAACCGGTAGCTGGGGAAGAAACTACAAGGAGGCCGGGAGCCGAAGGGGCACCGGGGAAGCACAGGGCCCCATGGGCCGAGTCACTCGGCTTTCCCTTCAGACCTCTCAGGTGAGCACGGTGGTGGGTATTTCATGTAGTGTCACAGAGGGTGTTAGAATAGGAATGAGGGCAGTGGAAAATTAAGAGCCTTTCCGCCTGGGGTCGGAGCATGGCCCAGGATACCAGTTCCCGCTGCCGGCGAGCAACAGGACGTCCGGGTGAAGACACAAATAGGGGCCAGTGGTAACGCAAGCCTTGAAGACCCACAGCTGAAGGTGGCATTTGGCCAGGGGGGAGGGAGTGGCATTTAGCCAGGGTGTAGGGGAGGTCGGAGCCCCGTGAGTGCCCACCACGAGGCGTGACGACCCTGGAGGCGCCCTCGAAGGAGACCCCCTCCACTGAGGATCCATCAAAAGTCGTGGCAGACGAGTTACGGGGTCTCCTGACATCAAGTGAGGTACCCTCTGGGGTTCCCCCGCTGCCCTGGGACTAAGCAGATCAACTACCCGGGCAAAAGCTGTGCAGGAACGCCTGTTAGAGCATAGGCGGGCACAAATGTAAACTAAAGCACACAAATCAGAAACGTTTATTAGACCTATCTCCTTCCTTGTCCAAAAGGCTTGGAGTAGCTTGCAATAAACAAGCAATCCTTGGACAGAAATCCTCAAACAGCCCCCCAAACCTCAACTCCGCCCCCCCACCACCAATCACTGCTTACTTGTCCAAGCCCTCACACAAGCAAACCCCCCTGCCAATCCCAACTACACCTCCCAAACAATACCTCACATCCAGAAACAAGGCAACTTTCCCCCCAGCCCTCACTCCCCACCCTCCCACCTCAACCTCAGGAAAGATCTTCCCACCCTTCCCCAGTATCCCCCTGAACCCATGGCCCCTCTGTAAAAGGGTTGAGGCCATTTCTTCCCTCCTGACACACACACAGCTAACTTTCCTTCCCCTCCCTCCCCAACAGACAAACAGCTAAACTTCCAAAGAACCCCAACAGAAAAGAAAGAGACAGACCCTCTCATCCCCATCCTCAGTCATCACCAAAAGGCACCCTTTAGAGTCACTTTAGAATCACCCTCCGGTAGAACCCGAGGGCACTGCCTTCCCAAGGCAGCCTAGGGGCCTTATCGGGCCTACAGGTATGCCAGGTCCTTCTCCCTCCTTGTGGGAGGCTGAGATTTTGCCTGGGCTGGACCCTAGTCATCCTCTGGAAGGGAAGAGGATTGAGGGAAAAGAGGGAAAAGAACAGTGGCTGTCTTCAGCCCAAGGTAGCCTGGCAGCCTTCAAAGATTCAGAAAGATTTGTGTGGATAAACATAAATATTCAGGTAGCTTCCATCAATTTTGATGAGCACCCAAATGTCCAAAGTCTGAAAAATGTTGTGGAATGCTTCATGACAATGAACTTCTATAGATATTTATTATTAGTGTTATGACAATATAACTTAGAATCTCCAACAAACTACCTAGCTCCCTGTTACCAGTTACAGCCAGAATCCAGGACAAAGACATATGAAAATGAAAAATAGTGGAGCAGGTGAAGATTATCTATAGTTTTACCAACTTCAGAAACATTCAGCTCATACTTGGATTGAACCATTTTTAAATTTTAAACTGCTTCATATTTTAGCTTAACCTGTTCACCCCTTCCTTCTAGCATAGAGTGTGTATTCTTAACCCACTTAACATAAGTCATCAAAAGGTTAACCCTCATAATAAGCATCAAGTCTGTCTATACATTAGAAATACACTTTTTCCAAATAAAGTGTTCTGATTAAACTACTGTATCAGTTGTGTAATGGACTAAGCAAATCTAAATTGAGGGTGATATTATTGTTATATATAACAGTAGCACTGCCTACATGATATACTCAACTACATGTTAGTCTGAAACCATTCCAACCATTATTATTCATTCCAGACTTCTTCATTTTAATACAAGTCCTATATATTCATAAGATGGCTTTTCAGTTAATTAAATTTTTACTTCCCTTACTCCACAGGGAATACATTTTTCTAAGGTAGCTTTAAGTTGACTTTGATGGGTTAATATTTATTTCCCCCTTTAACCTTCTTCCCCATCCTTCCAATACTATCATGCTACCACCAGGCAGCCATGGTTTCATTCTGTATTTCCCTCCCTCCCCTCACCCCTTCCCCTCCCCACAACAGAGGCTGCTAGACCTTTTACACTTCCATTTATAAAAGAACAGCCTTCTTCTAAGGTTTGTTTGTCCTTTTGCTTATACCAGTTATTATAGCCCAATACATTATGCCTATTAAAGTATAACACTGTTGTAGTGGGTAATTTACAGTCCTTAAGGAAAGCAAGCTTCTTCCAGTAGTTTGTTGGAACCTGGAGGACACTAACCCCCTCAGAGAACAAACACCAAGTTGGAATTAAGATGTCAGTTATGTACCACTAATGCCCCGGTGTGGCAGTAAGTCCTCCTGGACACAGAATGGCTAGGAAATGTGATATCCTCTGAGACTCTAGATGAAGTCAGCAGG
>NW_005842002.1:2027707-2037645 GCF_000455745.1 Alligator sinensis
AGGTGGCAGTACAGTTGCAGACCAGCCACCAGACCCTTTCACAGGCATCAGCAAAGCAGTTGTATATAACTATGTACAGTAAGATGATTCTACATTGTAAACCTCAATATGCTTGAATAGGCATTTCCTCTTGAGAATCTTAAAAAGTATTTAGATCCAGAGAAAACACTAAAAAGTTATACTAAGCAACAACAGTGGATCTAGGATTTTGAGGAGGAGGAGGCAGGACACCACTGCAAGAGCACATGTGACTGTCAAGAGCCAGGCGATCCCATTTCTTGCTCTGCAGCCACTGCCGTTTTCCGTGCCATAAAAAAAAAATATAAAAACTATCACTCAGTGATGAAGAGCTGAGGCCTTAGACAGTGGACCAAGGCTGAGGGTATAGCCAGAGAAAGAAGCCAAGGCTAGGGCAGCTGAGGACCTGACAAATGTTCAGAAGCCTGGGGGAGCATTTCCTTAAAGGGGAAGAGAAGCACAGACTCCAGATACGGTGCACAGGGGCCCAGCAAGGTTACCCCAGGTCCGAGGGACTGCCTTCCCAGCAACCTAAACAATAATACTGAAATCATGGTAGGTGAGAGACTAACGGTGAAGTGGGGCTGGGAAAGCCTGCAGGCAGACCAGAGCACAAGGGAGCACCAGGTGCTCCCATGGTAGACCCTGAGGCCTTCTACAGTGATGTTTAAATATGTGACTGAGTGGCACATGCAAACTATGAAGGGGAAAGTTAACATTGTTTGGGGATTCCTAAATGCCTTTGTATCTATTAAGACTTGGAGATGGATTGCCAGCAGTGGTAGTGCTTAGAGCTCAACTATCTATGCACATCAAGTTTCTGTGAATAGTTTTACAGACCCATACAGATTCTGGGGAGGCCTCAAGGCCTGTTCCACAGGAACGGATATCACCTGCCATCCTAAACTAACTGAATTATCAAGATCATGGGAAGCTTCTTGCAGAGATTTTTCTCCCTTAGAGCATCCTACTACAAAAGCAACTGTTTTTCCTCTTTTTACAAGACTGGGTGAATTGACCTACCACGTTAGAAAAAAGTTGCATTGTGAAAAATATGCTTTTATAAAATAATTGCATCTCCAAATTGCTTTGTATGGTTGGAAATCAAGGGTGCTTGTACATGCCACGGCATTTAGTCCTCAATAATTTAACGAGCATTAAAAATTTTAAACTGGTTTATTTTGGTGCATCGGGTTTGTGTTTGCATACACTGGGCTTTCGAACAAATTAAGTCATTTCATTAGGTGGGTTCATTAGGGACAGGTCCTATCAGACCAACCTGGTTGCCTTCTATGACCAGATCACAAAATCCTTAGACACAGGTGTCGTGGTGGACGTAGTCTTTCTGGATTTTGGGAAGGCCTTCGACACTGTTGCTCACCCCATTCTCATTAAAAAATTAGGTGACTGTGGCATCAATGCCTATACAGTCAGATGGGTCACAAATTGGCTGGAGGGCCACACACAGAGAGTGGTGGTGGACACGTCATTTTCTACCTGGAGGGACGTGGGCAATAGGGTCCCCCAGGGCTCGGTCCTCGGGCCTGCACTGTTTAACATCTTCATCAGCGACTTGGACAAGGGGGTGAAAAGCACCTTGTTCATATTCGGGGATGACACTCAGATGTGGGGAGAAGTGCGCATGTAAGAAGGGAGAGACAGGCTACAACTAGATCTGGACAGATTACAGGGGTGGGCGGATGAGAATAGGATAGGATTCAATACTGACAAGTGCAAGGTACTGCACCTAGGGAGGAAGAACCAGCAGCATACCTACAGGCTGGGGAACTCCCTTCTCGTCAGCACAGAGGCAGAAAAGGATCTTGGTTTCATTATTGATTCCAAGATGAACATGGGCCACCAATGTGGGGACGCAATTAGTAAGGCTAACCGCACCTTGTCATGCATCCACAGATGCATCACGAGCAGGTCCAAGGAGGTGATCCTCCCCTTCTATGCAACATTGGTCTGGCCACAGCTGGAGTACTACATCCAGTTCTGGGCACTGCACTTCAGGAGTCTTTCCTAATGAATTATAGCAGGAAGTGCCTGTTCACCAGTAAACCAGCCTCCCCACCACCACCACCACTGGAAGCCTCACGCTAAGCCCCCTCCTCCCCCTGCCAAGCCATGGTCACCCCAAAACCCTAGCCACTTGCACCCCACTTGCACCCCCCCCAGGCCGGTCTCCAGTAGGCAACCCCGTGGTGATCCCAACTCCAAGCTGTGTACATCATCCCCTCCCTACCCTTCCCCCCATGATAGAAAGTAATATAAATGTATATATGATTTTTAAAACTGTATATATCATATCAGAAATATAGCGGGGTGAGAGTAGCAAGTGCCGCTCCAGGTGACTGGTGATTGTGGCTGTTGGTGGTGGCAGTGAGGTAGACTGGTGGATAGGTGGTTGGTGTTGTGTTGCCAAAGCAGATGTGTGCCATGAACGCTTATTACAAAAATTAATGGTGTAGTAATAGTATGGTGGGTATGGGGGTGGAAAGGTGGAGGGTGCCAAATCAGACAGCTGTTACCTTTCCAGGTTTTAGAACTACATATCCCAGCATGCCCTAGCTGCCTGGGCTTGGAACAGTTTCCATGGGGGCTGCTTCCCTCACTCCCCTTCCCTGCCCATGGGACACCATAAATACCTGCAGCCTTGTGTACATGTTTGTTTATTGCAGCATATGGCTTTGTGAAATGTTGGGGTGTTATGAAATGTTGCTGAAAGGTGGAGTATTGGTGGGGTTGGGGTTGAATATTGACTTCACTTCCCCTTCCACCCGCCTAATCTTTCTGAGTCTAATGGTGCACTAAATGGAGAGCATTTCTTTACTCCAAAATGTGTTCTTTGCAGTTTCATATGGAATTTGGGAATAAAGTGGCTGGATACAGCAGAGGACCTCTAGGAGGATTTTAGTCCTCCCTCAACCTAGGCAAGTGAACCCTATTTCCACCCCACACCCCCTGCCAACACACACATGTAAACCAGACTCCTGCAGGATGCTCATACCACTCACTCCCCATCCACCCCCCCACTGCCCCCACCCAGCCATCAAGAGGTGTAATTAACACTTTCACAGGACATGGTTCAGGCTGGCTAGTGTTGTGTAATGAGCCACAACCCCCTCCCCCACCCTGGACCAATGCCTGCCTCCAAACAATAACTCTGTACCCCAGTCCACCTCTTCCCATGCCCTGCTTATCTTCCCCACCCCCTGTCCCATTCCCCCACACACCCCTGCAGACAGACACAGATGGTTATGTTGTAAATAGTAAAAGAATTTATTTTAATGAAGAACAACTGCTAGTTATTGTCAGCGTCCATAATATGTGCTGCCAGGCAATCCTGCACAAAGGCCACCTAACTACCTTCTCCTTGTGGATATGTCCTTGGTCTCTACACTGCTACCTAGCCATGTCTCTGAGCAGCTGCTTTGTCAGCCCACGACTAGCTAAAAACCTCTCTGTGGGTCTCACAGATGTTGTGCAGCACACAGGCTCTCACTATAAAGGCCGTGGTGTTTTCTGGCTCCAGCTCGAGCCTGCTGTTAAGCACCCGCCATCGTGCTTTCAGTCGGGCAAAGGCACATTCAACAGCCATCCTGCATTTGCTCAGATGGAAGTTGAAAACCAGCTTCTGTAACATTCTCTCCATAAGGCTTCAGGAGCCAGGGCTGTAAGGGGTAAGTAACATCCACTATTATAAGCAGGGGAATGGCAACACTATGGATCACTGTCTGAGGGTCTCCGTGTGCATAGTGTCCTTTCTCCATGTGGCCAGGCAGTGGAGAGTTCCTGAACATGCACACGTCATGTACACTGCTAGCCCACTCAGTATAAATGTTCATGAACCAGCCCCAGTAGTCCACCATGGCTTGCAAGATCATGGAGGCAAATCCTTTCCTGTTTGTGAATGCACTCCCCCTCCCTGAAGGGGACTTCACAGGGGTGTGAATGCTGTCTGAATTCCCCACTCAGTTAGGGAATCCCATGGCATTGAAGCCATCTATGAAATCCTGAGGATTCCCGAGGCAAATAAAGTTGTTAACCACCACGTCCTGCAGCAGCTGGCATACCTCATGAGTCACCAGCCCAGCTGTGCAAGGAGCCACACCAAACTGGTTCGTGATGTAACAGAGGCTGGGTGGGATGGATAGTTTCATGATGGCCATGGCCACCCTCTTGTCTGGCAGGATGGCCTGACACATCCATGTTAGTGTCCTGCCTCGCAATTTGTGACCCCAGCATCAAGACAAGATGATAAAATGTCTCCCTGGTCATTCAGAATGTCTCCAGCCACTACTGATTGTCCTAAGTGGCCAGCACGATTCGCTCTCACCAATCCAAGCTGCTCTTGTGGGCCCAGACTGTGAAGTTACTGCTCCTGGGGTTTGTCCAGAGCCCTGTCAGCTTCCACTTCTTTGAATCCCTCTCAGCTGTCCCACTTCACCGCATATGTAAGCCCCCTTTTTTGCGAGGCACTTGTATGTGCAGGTGTCTCCTCGTTGCAAGCGTGGAGAAACAATATTGATGCATCTGCTGCCATCCTTAGCTATACCTTCATGTCTTATAATAATTTCAAGGCCAGCACTAGGGTAATCAGCAGTACTATCACCTTTTCCTCCTCCTCCTCCTCATCTTTCTGCTCACCCACGTTGTCCAGATTCTCCATGTCAGAGTCTTCACTCTGTTTTTCTCTATTCTCCGCTTCCCATTCCTTATACATTTCATCCTGAATCACCATTTGGTACTCCTCTGTCATCCCATTTGGATTCTCACAAGCAAGGTTGAACATACGCAGCAGGACCACTTCTCAGATCACAGCAGCACCACCACCACAACCAAGCAGGGGGGTTGTGGTCTGGAGTTCTGTCTAGCTGCATTCAATTGATGACCATTGTGTTTTAACTCTTATTTGTATTTCAACAAGGAACCCTGGGTGTTTGCTCTACAGGGCCTTTGTTTGGTGTGGGATGTTCATTTTTACCATGGTGAACAATGGTGCCTTTGGCTTTAAGATAACTGTATACTATATCAATAGATAGTCACACCTGAGAAGAATATACTCAGAAAATGGAACATAGTTGTTGGGTATGCCTCCTCATTCTAAAGAGGCCTGACCTGTAATAACACTCCACTCCTGGCTAAAAAAGCAAGATTCTCCTAGAAAAAAACATTTCCCTGTCAGGTCAGGCACAGCATTTAAAGTTAAAAGTGATGTTTTGGATCAAACTGTCATCAAGCTAGGCTTGCAAAGACTTTTCATTCTGCAATCAGACAGATAAAATTTTGCCATACTGCTCTCAAGTTAATATAGGACCAGACAAAGTCTACAGAATCCATGTCCAGATGACCCAGTATCAGCTGAATACTTTTGTGAAGTCAGCAAAAACAGTACAGTCTGTGTTTCTCTAGTTGCAGCAATAACAAATTGGCTCATTTGGCCTTGATTCTATGGGACTAAGGCAAGACAGGCATAGACATAAGCAAGTATGATCAATTTTTGCAACATTATGAGACATGAACCCGCCATCTGAATGGACAGTGGGCTTATTTGGCCCATGCTCATGCCCATCACCATGTCTTTGTTGGTAAACAGGGTGCTTCATCACATTGGGTGTTGTGAGACACAGGTGATACCTTCATAATCTTGAATACGTGGAATTTTCCAAACTGTTCATGCAAGGCCAACCCACAAATTTCTCCAGCAACCTTTCATGAATCAGTTGCTGTTGGCCTCAAACTGTTTCCCTATGTCTCAGAAAACCATGTCCAGTAGGATGCAGGCAACAGAGCAGGAGGCTGATCCCTCCAATACCCAGCACCTCAACTGGACTTGGGAAGAACTGTAGGATTTAACTGACATTTGGTCAGAGCAAAAGAGCATAGACTATTTGGAAAGTAGGAGGAATAAGCCTGTGTATGCCACCATTGCAAAAGAAATGCAGAAGTGAAGGCACAATCGAGACTGGACCCAGTGCCAGTGCAAGATCCAGGCCCTGAGATGTACATATCATTGAGCCAAGGATGAAAACACTCATTGTGGGGCAGGGTACACAATTGCGCCTTTCTATGACCAGCTGTCCATCATTCTCTCCAAGTATGAGGGCGAGTTTACCAGTCTGCAGGCTTTCAGGACTGGTGTTGTGCTGGAAGAGAGCACACTAATAGAAATAACTTCTCCTGAGCAGGAAACCATGAGCATGTTGCAGCCGTGGGGAGACTGCTCCATGGTCCTGGATGACAGGGACTCCCAAGAAGAGCAGTATACCCTGACCTTTACCCCAGTGTTCCCCCATCCCAATTCCATGGACTAACACAGATGATGAGCAGGAGGATGAGGAGGAGGAAACTGCTTTGGATGTGGTTTCTGTTCCCCACACTCAAACATCGGTTTTGCTTCCCGAGACTCAAAAAGATACATGACCAGTGACTTGTAAGTATCCTGCGGCAGATGTGACAAAGGAAATTATGTCCGTGTGATAAAGGTGCTTGCTGAAGGCTCTATGAAGATTAGACTAAGTGTTTTTTCTGTATTTGTTTAGATATTAAGCTACATGTTGTTGCTAAGAGCCTAATTAAAGTTTAAGATGTAATGAGGCCTTGTATAAAGTAAGGCCTAGTAAATTTAGCAAAGCCTAGAAGTAGTAAGGCCCTGTGGTTCAGTTAAAATTACTTTATCAAAGGAATGCAAGGCTTGTGTTGCTATTGGTCAGTCTAAGGACAGTTGAAGTAAAAGGAATCTGAGTGGTTGTACGTTATCAGTACCATTCAGAAGCTATAAATTAGCTGGAATATCTGGAAACCATTCAGAAGGAAGATACAGCTCTGTGAAAAGGATTAGTTAGCTGTTGGCCTGGATCAGTGGGCCTGTGGATCTCAAGGAGCCCAAGAACTGAATTCCAGGGTTCTTCCTGGTACCTCTCGGACAGCGCTGATCGGGGACGCCTAACTTCACTGAACTTTGTGGAAAGAGGAACTTGCTGTACATCAGGCATCAGAGGGAACTGCCAATAAGTTGCCAACATGAATTGTTTATGTCTGTCGTTGTTTGTCTTGTTACGATGCGTTGTTGTGTTTTTGCTAAGTCAATAAATCTTTCTTACCTTTCTACCCCCGACCATGCTTTCAATCCCAAACCCTCTGCAGGCAGCTGGGATAGCAGGCACTTGGGTTCATGCAGGTTGGTTTTGTGGGGAACGGAGGGGAAATGCATGTATCACTGGAGGTGGGTCACTATGCTCTTTTGGTGGTGGATGAAGGGTAAACACCATGGTCTTTTGGGGTTGGATAATTGGTAATGTAACAGATGGCAAACTCGTTGTTTTGCTTTAATTGTTTGCAGCTGGCACGGGGCAGTGGCAGCCAGGGATGTGGCTCTGAACTGGGGACTTGTAAGTTTTGGGGAATGTAAATGGTGCCCCACTCTTGCAGGCTTTGTTTCTGAGCCTGCAGGCAGATTCTTCACTGCAGGAGGGGTGGAGGTTCGTCACCGTCCGCTTGAACACTAGGGGGAAGAAACATGACCAAACCAAGGACACTTTTTTTTGGTTTTTTTACCAGCTACCACACCTGATACCAGCCAGGCACATGCCCCCAAAACTCAGACACCAGCTCGCACTACAACAGAGCACTCAAGGGATATGCACCATAGGCAGCAACAGTCCCAAGACAGAAAGATGAAGGCATTGGTGGAGTTGTCACAAAGCAGTGTCAGCCACAGATGGCTGGTGGGATGAACTCCAGGAGTTGCTTCATTGTGATGAGGTGCAAGAGAGCCGACTTGCAGGCAACACAGTTGCCTTGCAGGAGAAGATGCTAGATCTCACAGGCCAGTTGCTAGACATGGCCACACAGTGCTGTGTGGATGCCCAGAGGGCACACGAGTTGATAACTGATGTCCTGCAGTGCTTGCCTCTGTTCAGGAGCATTACAGCTGAGCCTGTTCCCACAACTGCAGCAGAGGGGCAGACGAGTACCAGCAGGGCCGAGCAGGCACCACCGTGGTTCAGGGAACTAGGGATGGTTCTAGGTGATGGGGGGTGGTAAGGGCAAAGAAGCCCAAGTAACCAACGGCTTCCATACTAATTGTTTTGGTGCTCCTTACAATAACATCTCATGTTAGCCTGTCTTTCTGCATCTGGCTCCCTAATTTTGAAGGACCAGCAAAATCTCTGCTCATAGTGCTGGGGGGTGGGTGCCTGGCTGGTGTGGGATGCAAAAAAAAATCAAACCCCAAGCATTGGCTCAGACCATGAGCAACAATGGTGTTGCGGGGGTGGGAGTAGGGGTACTATAAGCATTGCACTTTGTAAACCCCCCTGCCAAGTCTATTCCCATACTTCTGTCTGTTGCTTTTTCTGGGAGCCTTTTGGTGTTGGGGGTGGGGGGCAGGGAAACTATCCATACAGAGCTACCCAAAGTTGCTGGCTCCCTACCCCCTTCCCCACAAGTCTGGCTTGCCAGCATCCCTGGGCATTGGCACTGGGGGTAAGTACCATGAGCGTTGCAGCTCCCTTCCTCCGCATCACCCATGCACTTTGCAAAGCTACCCACAGAGGCTGCCAAGCCTTTTCCCCCAGTTTTTTGGCACTCTTTTTGAACAGGGCTTTTACACTCTTCTCCATCCCAGTGCCAGCCCATCTGGAGTTACTTTTACACCAAAACAAGGTGGGGGAGGGGTCCTGCCCTGCTCAAGGCCTATAAATTGTAGGAGCAGTGGTCAGGGCGTGCGTACACTGTATCAACAGGAGAGTTTGGAGGCAGATGAGAGACAACAGCACACCAGAGGCAGAAGAACTCATCCTAGTGTGGAGAGTTGCCCCTGGGGGGCGCAGGAATGTGAATGCAGCGATCGAGAAGAGTGCAGGCTGAAGTCGGGGGCAGTGCAGGATGAGAGCTGCTTTTCAACATGGGAGTTAAAAAAGGACATTGTGACATTCTCTACAACCAGCACCTTTATGCATTGGTAAGTGAGACCTGACACTAGGCTGTGCCTTGAGGGGGGGAGGGGGGTGCATTGCTTACTTCACCTTTGAAGTAAATAGGGTGGGTAGATTTCAGTGTTGTGAAGGAAGGTGAAGGGTAACACACAGCATGAAAAAGAAAAAAAGATAGAGCAATGCATCGCTTTAGCTCATCACTAAATTTTGGAAAGAAAACATAGTTCACCTTCTGAGTACATTTGATTTGTTGATTCTCTCAAGTTTGTCTGTTGTAAAGAATGCTAACAAAGAAAGCTTAAAGAATAAAAAATGAAAGCTTAACCGGTATTCTTTTCTTTGTATCCATTGCATCTAAAGGTAGTAATCCTGCTAGCCTTTTAAAAGGCTAGTTTCAATTCATATCACCCCTAGTTCTTATAAGTGCAATAGTGAACCTATGAACAGTGTTTTAAATTTTTTCTAACATTTCCCAAAAATACCAAACAAAGCATTTTTGTTCTCTCTTCTCTAAGCTGTGAAAAGAAAACCCTGAGGTCTTAATTCTTCTGCTTTTATCACTAGAACACACCCATTTGTGTAGTTCACTAACTCACTCACTCTAGTATCCTACTACCTATGCATGATCAAAGTTTATTGTTCTAGAAATGATGAAAGCTGCTGCTGGGCACAAGCTGGAACTATATGGAAAGCTGACTATTCATTTACAGATCTCAGAGAACTGTCTGCTAATTTACACTATGTTTTCAAGCAGGCCAGATTTGATTATCAATATCATTGCTTCTATTGTAGGTTAACATACCAGCTGTTCCATTTTGTATCACTGATGGGCACTTCATTTTCAAATGTAACTCTTCTGCAATAGTAACTTGTCTTTAGATTTGAAAGCATTTTTTCAAATACCCCTTTGTCATGATTGGCGATATTCACATTATCTTATCCTGCAGAAATATTGTAAATGATACCCTGAATGTT
>NW_005842002.1:2037655-2067156 GCF_000455745.1 Alligator sinensis
ATGTATTTTCAGAAAGCTACACCTTGACAATTTTGGCCTACTTGAACCCTTGATTTGTAGATAGTAAAAACTGATGTTTTTAGTTGATGGATGTAGTCCATGGAAGTGAATCATTATGGCGCTCCATGACCAGTGGTGTCATCCAAGGCTCTGTCCTTGAACAGGTTCTCTTTAACATCTTTATCAATGACGTGGACATTGGTGTCAGAAGCACACTGGCTAAGTTCACCGATGACACTAAACTTTGGGGCATAGCATCAAAACTTGAGGACAGGCTACTAATGATCCAGGCTGACTTGGATAAGCTTAGTAAGTGGGCAGATATAAACCTGATGATGTTCAATACCGAAAAATGCAAGGTACTCCACCTCAGCAAAAAAACCCTGCAGCACGCTTATAGGCTCAGCAGTACTACGCTTGCTAGCACCGCAGCTGAAAGAGACTTGTGGGTCACAATTGATCACAAGATAAACATGAGCCACCAATGTGATGTCGCAGCTGGTAAAGCAAATAAAACTCTGGCTTGCATCCGTAGATGTTTCTCAAGTAAATCTCAGGATGTCATCTTCCCGCTGTACTTGGCCTTGGAGGCAGCATTTGGAGTACTGCATCCAATTCTGGGTTCCACAATTTAAGAAGATGTCAAGAAGTTTGAGAGAGTCCAGAGGAGAGCCATGCGCATGATCAGAGGGCAAGAGAATAGGCCTTATGATGAGAGGCTGAGAGCCATCGGACTAATTAGCTTAGAAGAGTGCAGGCTCAGGGGTGACTTGGTGGCTGCATACAAGTGCGTAAGGGGTGTTCATCAGGATCCGGGGAACATCTGTTCACCAGAGTGCACCAACGGATAACAAGAACCAATGGTCATAAACTCCTCCAAGACCATTTTAGGCTGGACATAAGGAAAAACTCCTTTACTGTCTGAGCCCCCAAGGCCTGGAATAGACTCCCTCCAGAAGTGGTGGAGGCACCGACTCTGGACTCCTTCAAGAAATGTTTGGATGCTTATCTTGCTGGGATCCTTTGACCCTAGCTGACTTCCTGCCCCTGGGGCAAGGGGCTGGACTTTATGATCTTCAAGGTCCCTTCCAGCCCTAATGTATATGAATCTATGATGTAGAACCCAGTAAGAACTCTATTTTTTTTTTCAAGGCTAGCTCCTGTCAAGTCTGAAGACAGCTGTTGTAACAGGTTTTTTTGAGAAAACCACAGGACTTTCTAGCCAATTAAGCATGAATCTTAAATCAAATCTTGCTCACTTTCTTTTTAAATCAATCCGATTGTTGCAGATCAGTTGGCAGAACACAAATTAATTAACAATACAAATGCTAAAGTTTCAGTTACTTAAGTTATAACTAGTCTTTATAACTGTGCATTGATTTTATGTCTTTGAAGAACTTACTCTTCTCTTCATAGTGAAGTGTATTAAATTCATATTTATTTATTTAACTATTTATGCTTCTTCAGGAACAGAAATCATATAGCATGAGTTACCAGACTGACCCACACAGCACAAATCATGAATATTTTAATGAACTGTATGTAAACCTGCAGTCCAATAATTATTTGCTCATGAAATGAGAAATTTGGAATACTTCATTTGAGAATTGTACAAAATATTTACAGATATGTTTTAAACAGAAAAAGGTAATGATTGAGGGGGAAAAATATTCTTTAAAAATAGTGAACTCAGCCCTATCTTTTGCCAGATGAAGGACCCAACTTTTATTTCCATTAGTTGGAATAGGTGGTAGGGAACAATTCAGAGCCTTGCACACAAGATGTATCATGGTTTATTCAATGCATATATACAGATTCTTCAGCTATGCAGAAGATATCAGTATTGCTTTCTCTTGTTCAATTAAATACAATCTAAAATTGATTTTCCAGTATCCTGCAGGGTACATGGTGAACAGGGCATTTATATACCAAATTTAACAGAAGACAGAAGTGAAACCCATCATAACTCGTTATGATTTGTGAAAAAAGACATCCTATCAAGTGAAGAAAGCACAAGTCATGGCAAACCTTACTGCCATGACTGAAGGACATCTGTTACAGACTGATAATAAACATTTTGCGAGAATTAATGATATATGTAATGCTTCATAGCCTCTCTCATTTCTTTTTTAAATTTGCTTTAAATTGTTGTTCTTGTGGTTTCTTGCACTAATAAATCTTAATTAGCTCTTGGCAAAATATGACAAAGACAGTCAAGGAAAACAAACTCTCCCAAAGAATACAGTCCAAAAGCTAAGGTATATTAACATCAGCTAGTCTGGCTGTATTGTTTCATTACTAGCTTATGATAACTGCCACGGAGGCTGCAGCTTCTGCAGAATATGGCAATAGGCCTCCTGGCTGAAAGAACACATCTCATGTCAATGCACCCTCTACCTTTGACACCTCATCTTAATCCAAATATATGCCAAGATCCGAGTGTTGATTTCCAAGGCAGCTCTTTCTGTATTATTCTATGTCTTCTCAAAAGTTTACCTGGCATAAATGGTACCACAACTTCACAATAAGTTTATTTCCCAACTGGGGTCTCTCACTTATCAGACTTCTCCACCTCCCTATAAAAGCATCAGGGAAGAATTCTGCACTATGTAGTCTGCTATTAATTAATGCAGCCTGTGTGCCTAGAAAGCTTCTGTGAGAAATGGAGAGGTACCACTACCTGTTTTCTTCAATCTCCTCTTTCTAGGAAGGCAAGTGTAGCAATGTGCTAGTCTGAGTTCTTCCACCAATTTGCTCCATGGAATTTTGAGAGTCCTTTGTCTATAGCTGGTTCAGGGGTTTTCTTAACTCATACAGTCTTCAAACATGATACATCCCGTATTCCCAAGGCATGCCTACCACACAGGTGCTTCCTATATCAGTTGGCCCTCAACCTTTAACCCAAGCAAAGTCTATAAAGGGCTAACTTACAGGTCTGAGGTCTCTTGAGCCCCTGAGACAATGCCTCCAGCTCTTTGCTGCAACCTTCCCCCTCAGGCTGACTGTGACTCTGCTGTGGTGCTGTTGTTCCCAGTCTCATAGCCCCTGCATCTCTTCCCATACTCTGAGAGCCCCTAGTACACCACTATAGCCACTAGCCAAACTACTATTTTACTTCCTATCTGACTCTCTAGTTTCTCTGCCCTGGGAACCTTTTACTTCCTGTAGCTGTTAATTATCACCCTCAGCTGGCCCAGTCCTCCAGAGCAGCCTGTAACTAATTTACCACTTGCAGCTGGGCTGGAGCCTCTCCTGCAGCCTGCTACAGCCTACCACATAGAGACATTCACTTTGACCAAGCATGGAATTGGCCATCATTTGGTGGTATTAAGGGCTCATTGTGCAGTGGCTTAGTTTTCCCTAACCTAACAATTGACCATTTAATGATGTTTACCATTAAGGGTGCACCCACCCACCTACCAACCTCACAGAGAGGATGGGATGAATTGAAATTAATAAAGCAGCTATCTAGGGGAAGTCTTTTTAAAGCTGCAGCCTGAGGCAGAGACTTTGGGCAGCCCCAGAATTCCTGGAATATGCACAAGCATTGGCCCAGGCAGCACTTTGCCATGTACAGTCAATTGGGGTCTTCCTTCCCCTACTATGGAAATCATGGGGAAACTCCAGGTAGTTGCCACTGAGGCATGCTTGGCTAGGTACTCACTCCCATCCCTAAGTGGCAGTTCAACAACATGGCAGTGCCTGAAAGATGACCGTTCTGCTCAGAACCCTTAGCAGTGGATGCGTGGACACCTCTGAAAAGTGAACCCATTCTTAATCAGTGACATTCTTGGAAAGATCAATGTTGTGTCTGTCCACACGAGGTAGTTGTGATTCAGCAGCTTCAAGCCATGTCAGCTAACATTCTTGATTTGGAAGGGCTCTGTGGAGACACTGCAGGCTTGATCCGGGATTACAAGGAGTGGCCGGGCAGCCATTGGTTTGTGAAGAAGGGAAAGGAAGGTGGTAGGATTGGGATGAAGGGGGAGGAGTGAAGGGGGAAAAGGCAAGGGAGCACAGAGGTTGGGAGCAGGGTGCTAGCAAGCAGCCCAGGGCCAATCCAGGTCTGGGTTCAAGCTATGACAGTGGCAGTGACTGGTGGGTTCTGCCTCCCTGCCTGCTCCCTGAGGTGTTCCTCTTCAGCCCTGGAGCAGGCAGGGAGGAAGAACCCACCCACCACTGCTACTCTCCCAGTGCTAATTGCTATTGTTAGGCAGTGTTAAATGTTAGCATGTGCTGTAAGCAGTTGCATGGTAAGCGAGATGATCCCAGCAGGGTTCGGGGCAAATCAGCCTGCACGGGGCCCCCTACCCCATCCCACAGCACACTTACGCTGGGGAGTGAAAGCCCTGGCACACCGGACGTGGCTGGACGGGTGGTGGCTGGAACTTCTGGGTAGAACAAGCAAAGAACTGTCCAACCCGCCAGGCAGGCAGGTGGGCTAAACTGCAGCTGTGGCCTTTCCACCCAGCTCTGCAGGGCCCTACAAAGCACAGAGCCTAGGGCGGTTGCCCCAATTCACACCCCCAGGGACGGCCCTGATGGTAACAGTTAATACCTTGTCTAGTGCATCACTCTCCCAGCTAAATCCAGCCCAGCCCCTACACTGCACCTCTAGGGCAGGGATGGGCAAAGTCCAGCTTGCAGGCTAGATTGGGCCCATAGCGGGCTCATTTTCCCAGCAGCCCCCATCCATGTCGTTGTGGCCATTTTCCATGGAAACTTCAGTAGTGGTGGCGCTGTGATAGCATTTGGCCAGGATTTCCATGGAGACTGGCTCCAGAAGCACTGGCAGGGCATGTGGCTGGGTGATGAGGTGGTCTGGGGCCAGGGCTAGGATTTTGCAGCAGTGACAGCATGGTCCAGGGCTGGGGCAGAGCTGTGATCCACTGCCCAAACGCCCCAGATCTGGGAGGGGGAAAAAGGGTACCTGGGCCATGTGGACAGCAGATCGCAGATCTGCCTCAGCTCTGAACCATGCTATCACTGCTGCAAGATCCCAGCCCCAGCCCTGGGGTGGATCCCAGCTCCACACCCAGCCATGCACCCACCAGCACTGCTGGGGCTGGTCTCCATAGAAACCCTGGCCTTGCACTGCCACAGTGCCACTGCTACTGGGGTCTTCATGGAAACTGGCTGCGGTGACTTGAGTGGGGGCTGCTGGGAAATGGAGTCTGGCCACCAGCCAGATCATGAGTGACTGGTGCCTCCTGAATCTGAGAGGGTACCCGCAGAAGCCGCCAATGGCAGCAGCCCTGTCAGGGAAGGCACCAGCCCTACTGACAGAGTCAGTGTCGGCCACTGGGGGGGGCACCAGCCCCTTCAGGGGGTGCACATGCACCCCCGTGCACCCCCTACCAGTCGCCTCTGAGCCAGATCTACCATTTTGCCCATCTCAGCAGATGAGTCGGGGAGAGAGGGAACCCAGTTAAAGCTGGCAGGAGCAGGCCTGATCCAGGCTCACTTGGGCCCACTACAGGCCGTCAGTGGTAACATAAGATTAATCTGGGCTGGGGGCCACCACAGACCTTATCCTGAGCATATATCACCACTAGAGAACCAGCAAGCAGGGTTCTGTACTTGACAGCTCTTAGATACCCTCTACATGTCAGTCCTTTAGCAGTGGGTATGAGCTGTGCACATTAGAAAGGGTACTAACCCTTAACATGCAACTGCTCACAGCACATGCTAACTTTAAGGAATGTTAGGCAGTGTTCATGTTACTACGCATAGCATATCACTTTCAGGGGCTGTGACAAAATGTGCAATACCACTGTCTGCATTTGTTGAAGAGACAGAGAGCTGTGTTGCCACCAGCACACTAGAGTTGCTGGAGCCCATAAAATGCATTTGTATATTGAAAAGGTGTACACAGGCTATTATGCAAGCATTTCTGAGATTATAAAACAGGGCAGCACTAACTAGACATATCACATTCTTCCCTAATTGCTGTTGCTATGATTGAGCTTTATGGTTGTTTACAGGATTTTCAAAGTAGCTTGGTGCACATTTACTTATTTTATTGGTTGCATGTTAAAGTTACTATTTTTTTCTTGGTATATTGATTAAGTTGGTATATATCCCTGTATTGCAATAAACTTATCTAGAGTATTTTTTCCCAGGAAGACGCGAAAAGTTTTCTAATAGTGGCTGTGTATTGTTAGCGCAGTGGTTCTCAACCCTTTTGAGCTTGAGGCATCCCTTGTTTGATTTAGGGTACCTCTCCATAAAACGTTTGTGAATCGAGTAGCATCAAGTTTGAAAAACTAGTTTTTATATTATAGTTCCATAGGTTCATAGTTGCATAGTGCTTAGGGTTGGAAGGGACCTAAACAGATCATCAGGTCTGACCCCCTGCCCCGGGCAGGAATGGGTGCTGTGGTTAGTGCTTACCTCCTTGCAGAGGGGCCAGGCAATGAGAGTGGCAGGGATCAGCTCCTCCAACCGGGCTAACTTTGTTGCTGAGCAGGGCACAAGGAACAGGATGGTCTCCCAGCACAGGCAACACATACCCAACGAGCCACAATGCACCCCTCCAACCCCAGATTGTGCCCTTCCCCTCTCTTCTGCTAGTCACTTGCAGCCCTGTCCTAAGCCCTCACAAGCTACTCACAGCAGCTGCACATACCACTTGTAGCACACATGACACTGATTGGCCATCCCTGTCCTAAATTATAATGGGCACATCTACATGAGATGTTTCCTATGGAGTAGACTAATTAGCCCCACAGTAAATATCACACATCTACACATGGGGCCCTGTTAGGTCACAGGAAATTAATTAACTCCTTAGCAGGGCAGTACTTGTAAATATGACTGCTATCCTTCTGCAGTTATTTACTGTACAGCAAAGCACACGCAGGTGCTGACCTGGGTGTAAATTGCAGCCGGTCAACCCAGCCAGCAGGGGGCTATGCTCCTACCAGCTGCCTTGCCACATGGCTTGGCAGCTACAAGAGCCCTGTGACCCAGCCAGCTCCTCCGCCACCCAACACACCCACCAACTGCCCAGGCCTGACCTCTAGTGCCTTCTGCCAGCCTGGGGCTGTCCCCCAGGAGCTCAGGCTACACTGCTGCCATCAACTGGAGCCCAGGCCTGATGTCCATACCCCCTGCCAGCCCAGGGTTGCCCCTGGACAGCTGAGGCTGCAGCCTGGAGCTCCCCCTGGCTGTTGCAGGGGGGCAGAGCAGGGCAGGAGCAGTTCTGGCCTAAACTGCTCCTCCCTGGCTCAGTTTGATGCTGTCCCGGATACACATGCAGACGCTGCACCAGGAGTAGTTTACTGTGGCGTGAATTGCTTTCCAGTTTATTCAGTCACATGAATTGCATGTGTAGATGCACCCACTAAGACTATTTGATTTCAGCACAATCAACATCTGTAGCTTAAAAAAAAGGTAAATAGTTTCATAGTTTCATAGTTTTAGGGTCGGAAGGGACCTAATAGATCTTCTAGCCCGACCCCCCGCCAGGGCGGGAGAACAACAAAAAACCCTAAAAACAAAAACGGGACTCAAATGAGTCCAGCCAGGTAGGCATCCAGCCTCTTCTTAAAGACCCCCAGGGTAGGGGCCAGCACCACCTCCCTTGGAAGTTGGTTCCAGCTCCTAGCCGCCCTAACTGTGAAGTAATTTTTTCGGATGTCCAATCTGTACCTCCTCTCCATCAACTTGTGCCCATTACTCCTTGTTATGCCAGCGGGGGCTAGGGGAAACAGCGTCTCCCCCAAACCCTTCTGGTTCCCCCTAGTGAGTTTATAGACGGTCACCAGGTCCCCCCTCAGCCTTCTCTTGTGGAGGCTGAATAGGTTCAGGTCCCGCAGTCTCTCACTGTAGGGTCTGCCCTGTTGTCCCCGGATCATGCGGGTGGCCCTCCTCTGGACCCTCTCCATGTTGTCCACATCCCTCCTGAAATGGGGCGCACAGAACTGGACACAATACTCCAGCTGCGGCCTGACCAGCGTCGCATAGAGGGGGAGGATCACCTCCCTGGCTCTACTCGAGATGCACCTGTGGATGCACGACAAGGTCCGGTTAGCCCTGCCAACCATGACCTCGCATTGTCGGCCCATGTTCATCTTGGAGTCAATAATGACACCAAGATCCCTTTCCGCCTCCGTGCTCTCAAGTAGGGAGTTCCCCATCGTATAAGTGTGCTGCTGGTTCCTACTACCCAAGTGCAGCACCCTGCACTTGTCCGTATTGAAACACATCCTGTTCCTGTTTGCCCACCCCTGTAACCTATCCAGATCCTTCTGCAATCTCTCTCTCCCTGCTAGCGTGCTCACCTCCCCCCAAATTTTGGTGTCATCAGCGAATTTAAACAGGTTGCTTTCCACCCCAACATCAAGATCGCTGATGAAGAAATTGAACAGCGCAGGCCCCAGGACCGAGCCCTGGGGGACTCCACTACCCACCTCCCCCCAAGTCGAGTATGATCCATCCACCACCACCCTCTGAGTGCGACCCTTCAGCCAATCTGCAATCCATCTGACTGTGTAGGCATCTATGCCACAGTCGCCTAGTTTATTAATTAGGATGGGGTGAGAGACGGTGTCAAAGGCCTTGCTGAAGTCCAGAAAGACTACATCCACCGCGACACCTGTGTCCATGGCCTTTGTGACCTGATCATAAAAGGCAATCAGGTTGGTCTGACATGATCTCCCCCTAATAAATCCATGCTGATTGCCCCTGAGCATCATTTCTGATGCCGGCCCGTCACAAATGTGCTCCTTGATGATCTTCTCAAAGAGTTTCCCCAGGATTGAGGTAAGACTGACGGGCCTATAGTTGCCCGGGTCCTCCCTTTTCCCTTTCTTGAAGATGGGGACCACATTAGCTACCTTCCAATCGTCTGGCACCTGGCCCAAGCACCACGATCGCTCGTAGAGCCGTGCCAGGGGCCCTGCAATAACCCCAGCTAGCTCCCTCAGCACCCTGGGGTGGAGAGCATCCGGACCCGCTGACTTGAACGCGTCCAGCCCCTCCAGAAGCTCTCTAACCTGGTCCTCCCCAACCTGAGGTCTGAAGGCGATCCCCTCGCGTCCGGCTTCTATCACAGCAGGGAAGTCCCGGTCCCTGCACAAGAAAACGGAGGTGAAGAATTGGTTAGTGCTGAAGATAGATAAATGTATACATCTAATTCAGCGCTAAGCTAAAACAAACTGATTTATCAGGCTAAATTATTTTATTCTGCATCAACACATGTGCCTTAGTAAGGCTATATTGTAATTATGCATTCTCAACCATAACTATGGTACTACAGCTTTGATTTTATAATGCCTCAGGGAAATCCAAATCAAACAAGCAACTCTTACAAACCTGATAGCTTGTCCCTATATTCAAGGGAGAAAAAGGTAACTACAGATTTTAGCAATGAAACTCCAGAGAACTATGTAGCTTAGCTTCATGCACCTTTCCTAAGGTGTAGCAGTTAAATCTATTGGCTTTTAATTTAAGAAAGAAAGAAGAATTCTAGGAAAAACAGGTGTGAAAGTGTCCCATAGGTCTGGATGAAATCTTTTAACTCTAGAATAGATACACCATGAAGCATAACAATTACACATATTGTGTCGTGTGTGTACTGTAAGCCAGTTATGATGAGACTGCCTTACTCAGTGAAAGTGTAATTCAGTCTCCAGATCTGAACATTTTTTTTCATTTTATAAAACTGATTATGCTAACTAGGATTGTTGCTGTACAAAGTGCTTGGAGAAGAGCCTTTTTATTTCATGACAATAGAAGTTACTTTCAGGCTATAGACAGGCCTAACATTTGTAGCACTAAATACACCTTTGTAGTACTACAAAAAGGAAGTGTACACCTGCTCAAGCTGTTCATAGCACCACAAAGATGCTGAAAGTGCTAAAATATATTAACACTTTCAAAGAGAAGCATCTCTTTGGCATACATGTTAACACTTTCAAAGACAAGCTTCTTTTGTAGCACAGAGTGTAATGCCTATATGGTTTCATATAGTACTACAGGGGATGTGTCCCCTAATCCCCATCCTTCATTCTTCCTGATCACCGCCTGGAGGGGGAGAGAGAGAGAGAGCAGCCAGCTCCTTGTCAGCTTGCCTAGCTGCACTCAACTGTTAAAAGAGCCCTGATGGGTTAAGCACAGCCCCTGTTTGTCTGCAGGGATGAGAAGAGCATGCCTTGTGACCTCCACTAACAGCAAGAGGCTGCCTCTACCCTGCAGCTGCCACCAGCTGATGCTAGCAAGTAATGCTAGAAAATGCTGAAACACCTCAGTTTTTATTAATTGGGTAGCCATCGTATTAATGCCCCAGAGAGAAAAAGCTCTGAATTTCCAGTTCTAAATTTTGGCCCTTCAGATATAAAAATTAATGATAGTTTTAAATTATCTTTAGTCAGAAGAAAACATATTTTAAATATTATGGACACTGCACTGATAAAGCATTTGAGCACTGAACTGCTTGAGTGCATTTTTGACAAACTGGAGTTAAACATAGCGAGTAATTTATTTCTGATTGTGCAGGAAATGTTGGATCTCTCTCTTTGCAGGTGGTCTTCTTGCTTATTGTTGTTTCTGTTTCTGTACTCGTGAAAAATTAAAGAGGCTGTACTGCACTCCTGGTAATTTCACACAGTCAGACCTGACTACCCATGTAATCTCTCTCTGTCTTGTGCTCCACAAATAGATCTCACCTGTATGCCTTATGGTGCAGTCAATTATTGAGTGATTGCTTAGCAGTTTGAGGTGTGGAGGAGCAAGAAAATAATTCCTGGTAGTCATGATTTTTTTAATGTGCCGTACTTACTCAAATACAAGACACCCCCCCCCCCCAAGTTTGTGTGGGGAAAATAGCCCTTTATCTTATAACTG
This sequence comes from Alligator sinensis, assembly GCF_000455745.1. Lineage (NCBI taxonomy): Eukaryota > Metazoa > Chordata > Crocodylia > Alligatoridae > Alligator > Alligator sinensis. The sequence goes on from NW_005842002.1 coordinate 2,048,504, forward strand.
AATGCAAGGAAATCTCACTAAATATGCTATTTATCATTAAACTGCTGCCAAAAGCAGCGTGTGCTCAGCAAAGGAAACTAACCATGAAGGTGATTAAATGCAGCCAACACTGAGCATGACTAAAACACATGGACCACATTGGGCAAGTATGCCAGTGGAAACCTTTTTTATTTTTTTTATTATTATTTACAAATTTTATTAAACACACATCACCCTACACTTAAAGCTTTGCATGTTGAGCATCCTTGTTTTACCAAAACTTCATATCGCAAAAACTACGTATCCAAAAACATACAACTACATATATTAAACCCGTAAACAACATACATCAACTTCTCACAAAAAAAACCCTTTACAGAAATCTTTTTCTTCATACAGAACCCCATGAAAACCTATTACCCCAGTAACCACCTGAAACTCTCTGCCCCTCCCATCAGTTCTCTCTGTTGGCTCAGTAAAACTAGTGTGTCCAGTCCTTTTTCCTCCACTTCTTCTCTGCTTCTTCTTCTCTGGTCTCTTCCTTGTCCTGACTGATACAGTATTTCAGTTCATGCAGCCCTAGCTTCAGGCACTCTCTTTCAGTGAAAGCCAACCCCTTAAACACCCAATGATTTTTTACTTTCCATAAACTAGTTTTAAACACAGGCTAATAAAGTCCTTAATAATATTTTCTCTGGTCCCTTTGGAACGAGTCCATATTGTACCATCTCCTGCACGAACAACAGGTTTATTTTGGTGACACTCAGAAACCAGCAGACCTGTTCCTATACCCTCTTTGCATATATGTACCCTCCCAAAATATGTCCCACCATTTCTTCTTCCCTGCATCTCTCCCTGGGGCACCTTGATGAACTTGTCAAGCTCCATCTGTGTTCTACCTCTCACCAGCAAGATATTTCTTACAACTATCCATGTAGGTCAGCATGTTCCCCCTTTAGCTGTATACTCAACACCACTCCCCACACCTTCTTCACCTAAACTTCTGTGAAGTTTCCCACTGGCACCATCCTGTCTCCCTCGCATAACACTTCCATCAATTGCTTATGATCCTTCACGACCTCCTGTCTGAATCCCAAGTCTGGGAGCCTTCATTTCTCTTGCTTTGTACAGTTCAGATCTACCCAACCTTTCTTTTTTGGCAATCCAAAAGAACACACATATTTCCCCCTGCACTTTTGCTATCTGCTGCCATGTTGGTGGGAATACAGTTCCTGCATATAAAATAAATCAGCAGTAGCACAGCCTTAACTGCCACCACTTTTCCAGCAAAGGACAGTGTTCTTCTGGACCATAATCAAAGAATTTGCCATATCCTTGCCATCACCTTTTCCCATGCTGTATTACCTTTCCCCTCAGTGTCTATCGGGATCCCTAGCACTCGGATTTCTCCCTCTCATTTGAAAGCCCAACTTCTCCAAGTCCCTCTAGTTCCCCACACCCATCATGGTGATTTTCTATCTATTTAGTTTAGCCCCTGTTGCTTCTTCATACTCTGATGTATGCTTTATCACCATTTCTCTCAAACATCTCTTAACTACTACACTTAAATCATCCATATATGATACTAATTAAACCTTTCCTCCTCCTACGATCTTTACTCCACTTATGTCTTTTGTTATTCTTTGTGATAACGGTTCCATGCCACACACAAATAGTAGTGATGACAGGGGGCACCCTTATCTCACCCCTGCATGGATTTTAAAGGTACTGCTTAGATACCCATTTATTTGAACTTGACTCTCTCTGCTTCTCTGTACAATAGCCTTAGCCAACATATAAATTTATCTGGGAACCCCATTTTTCCTAACACTTCAAATACATAATCATGATCTGCTGTGTCATATGCTTATTCTATATCTAGGTTTGTTATAACTGTGTTTGTTTCCTCTCTTGGATGTGGGACAGCTCTGGTCGCTTTGGAGATCCTTATGCCTGGTACTACATAGACTTAGGCTTAATGTAGTATTATCCCTCCTATGTTAGTCCCTCGCTCGGGCGATCTGTATTTCCCCACTGGCTTTGTCATCTTTTTGGATTCATAACTGTTAACATCTACTAATAAAATTCAATCTTCTTGACCTTTTCCTCATTCTCAAAGCCAGCATCTCGGCCATTAACTTATAGTCCATATTAAGGAGTGAATCAGTCCCCAGTTTTTCAGGAGTTCTTTCTTCCCCTTTCTAAAACAGTAAGATCACAACGCCTCCTGTAAAATTTTTCCCTGCTTCTCCTGTTTTTGTTATTTCCTCAAAAACATCAACTATAACCTCCTCTACCCATGCTAAAATTTCTTGTAAAATTCCATAGGCAGTCCATCTGCTCCTGGTGATTTCCCTCCTTTAAAAGTGTTTAAGCACTCCTACATTTCTTTTAAGCTTATCTTTTCTTCCATCTTCTTTGCTTCCTTCTCTTCTACTTTCTCTTCAGTCTCTTCCAGCAAATCCTTCATCTTCTTCATGTCTATTCTCTTCTTGTGATATATTTTTCCATAAAATCTCATTGCTTCCAACACCTCCTCCTGCTTTTCCACCTGGGTACCAACTTCCTCCCACACTGCTTTTAGCTCTCCTTTCACTGTCTTTACTCTGGCTGGAAAGTATTGGGACAATTCTTTGTTTTTTCCCACCCAGGGTGCTTGCACTAAAAACATTTTCTCTCTCATCTTTCTTTTAAACCAGCTTTCATTCACTTGCCTTCATAGAATCATAGAAGTAGGGTCAGAAGGGACCTTGTAGATCTTCAAGTCTGACCCCCTGCCCTGGGCAGGAAGAAAACTGGGCTCAAATTACCCAGCCAGGTAGGCATCAAGCTGCTTCTTAAAGACCCCCAGGGTAGGAGCTAGCACCACTTCCCTTGGAAGTCGGTTCCAGATCCTAGCCGCCCTAACTGTGAAGTAGTTCCTACGGATGTCTAATCTAAACCTACTCTCCAACAACTTGTGGCCGTTATTCCTTGTTATCCCGGGAGGCGCTAGGGGAAACAAGGTCTCCCCCAAACACTTCTGGTCCCCCCTAGTGAGTTTATAGATGGTCACAAGTTCCCCCCTCAGCCTTCTCTTGTGAAGGCTGAACAGGTTCAGGTCCCATAGCCTCTCATTGTAGGGTCTGCCCTGCTGTGCCCGGATCATGCGGGTGGCCCTCCACTGGACCCTCTCAATGTTGTCCATATCCCTCTTGAAGTGGGGTGCCCAGAACCAGACACAGTACTCCAGCTGTGGCCTGACCAGTGTCACGTAGAGGGGGAGGATCACCTCCTTGGCCCTACTTGAGATGCACCTGTGGATGCACGATAAGGTCCGGTTAGCCCTGCTGACCGTGACCTCGCATTGTCGGCCCATGTTCATCTTGGAGTCAATAATGACTCCAAGATCCCTTTCTGCCTCCAGGCTCTCAAGAAGGGAGTTTCCCATCTTATAAGTGTGCTGCTGGTTACTACTGCCCAAGTGCAGCACCCTGCACTTGTCCGTATTGAAATGCATCCTGTTTTTGTTAGCCCACCCCTGCAACCTATCCAGGTCTTGCTGCAGTCTTTCCCTCCCTACTAGCGTAGAATCTATGAAATCTAATCTATGAAAGCGTGCCCACCTCACCCCAAATTTTGGTATCATCAGCAAATTTAAACAGGTTGCTTTTCACCCTGTCGTGCAAATCACTGATAAAGAAATCAAACAGTGCAGGCCCAAGGACCGATCCCTGGGGGATTCCGCTGCCTACTTCCCCCCCAGGTCAAATATGACCCGTCCACCACCACCCTCTGAGTACGACCCTTCAGCCAGTTTTGTTTCTTCAGCCTTGTTTCTTCCAGTTCTTCTCATACCTGTTGTCCTTCTGTAGCTTCCTTTAGCAGCTCCTGCATCTTTCTTTGCAGCTTTTTCAGCTCTTTCATTCTTTTGCCCATGGTTCTTTGACCTTCCTTCTTGTCTTCGTCACCATCCTCCATCATTCTCTGGTACTCTTAAAATGTTTCTTCAGTGTTCTCCACCCCTCATACTATCTTGTATATGCTGACATACCTCCTCATCTTGTAGCAATCACACATCTAACTTCCACGCTCCCCCTCTTTTTACAGGGCTCATACCAAGACTCTGTTCCACTTCAGTATCCAGTGATCACTAAATGCCACAACTATGGTTTCTTTCTTCCTTATCTTTATTTCTTTTGATACAAACAAAGGCAATTCTTGATTGTTTGTTTCCATTGGGTCAGTTCTAGTAAAAACTTTCTCCCTTGCCCACATACCTTGTAGTGACTCTTCTTTCATGATGTTTGCTAACAATCTGGATGAACTGTCTAAAGTTCCACCTCCTCCTCCTCTTGTTCTGTCCCCCACTTCTATTATGCAATTGGAGTCCCCAGTTGCTGTCCACAGTCTCCCTCCAGTGACACAAACTGCTAGCTTTCCAAGCAGAGCCTTCCTCCCTTCTGTCTCTGGTGGTATATGTATGTTGAAAATTTATAATTCTGCTCTTCCAACTGATAATATAATTTTCTGCAGTATGCCACTGATGATGTCTTCTACCTGCTTTGCTTTCACCTCCAATTCTTGAATAGTATTACCACTCTAGCTGCTTTGTTTTCATTTGTCCCTGACCAACAGACTGGTCCCCATCTCCACCTTTTCTCAAAGCACTCATAAGCCATTTCTTCCATTCTTGTAGGTAGATTATATTTGCCCTTACTTGTTTTAACATTGGTTCAGTCTGTTCCCATCTTTCCCTTGCTAGTACACTCCTGAAATTAATACATGCTATAATCAGTGCGGTTGTGCTTGTTTTAAAAAGAATGTACTTGTCCCTTTAACGTTTGCCAGAGTTCACCGTGGTTAGCTACTCCCACTCCCTCACTCTCATGCCTGTCATTTTTACAAGCTTCCTGACTTTCTTTGCTTTCAGAAAGGCTTCCATTTTCCCGTCTCCCTGCCCCTTCGTGCTCGAGCTTGCCACTTCAGGATGGAGCCCAGGGGAGTTAATGGAGTGAAGTTGCTCTCCAGGTCTGACTCCAACTCATTCCCCCCATTTTCAGGTTTCTTTTTTCTTGATTTTCTTCCCCTGTGTTTTCATCCTTTCCCCTACCAGACACCTGGTCTCTTTTATTTGTTCCATCTCCTTTTCTTCTGCTTGGTTGATTTCTTCTTTCTCTCCCTTCCCTAGCTCCATGTCTGGGTTCTTCCTCTCTTTCTCACTCTCTTCCTCTCCTCCCTCCCCTTCTTCTGTTTCTTCTTGTGTTACCTCAATTATAGATATTACACTCTCCTCTTTTCTCCTTTCCTCCCTCCTACAGGGCCTCATCCACCATTTCTCTGCATTTGTCTTCATGTTTCTTTTAAAAAATGTTATACCCTTCACTCTTCAAGCAAGTAAACTCCCAAGTCTTCCTGTTTTGGAAAGCAATCAGGCTGGTGACGTGTTCCACCTGCACCTCCAGTATCTCAAATAGTACCTTTTCCATAAACTCATATCTGTTCATCATTGATACTTCCTACACCCTTCACCAGTTGATATTGCTTTTATCTGCAGTCTCTGATCCTCCCTGGCATCTCTTGGTGCATCTTCCACATCTTCCCGCTGTGCCGCTTCCAGTGGGCTGACATCCCATTGTGCACCTGCCACTGCCTACCTATTATCAGATGTACCTTCTCTTGCTGTCCCCACTATCTCCCATTCTCCTCTGCTCCTGTTTTCCCTCTGGCCTTATTCCTCTCCCCACCACTGTCTTTTCTACTGCCCCCTCCCCACCCCCCCCCAAAAAAAAAGTACCGTTATACGGTTGACTTTACTCATATCCATTATAAGGCATTAAAGAGGCCTGACAGGTTAAGTATAGCACTGGTTTACCTGCAGGGGTGGCAGGGGCAAGGAGAACATTTCCCATTACCCCCAGAGGCAACAGTGGATTATGGCCATCTCCCTACTGCTAACACACCACTACTATTCTTATCTGCTATCGCTACCAGCTTCAGGAGGAGTGCCCCCAGTGACAAAGACAACATTTCTCCTCTCTAGCCCTCACCTATTGCTCCATCATTATTTCAACATAAATTTCTGACACAATGTAGTATTTAAAAAGTGGTTGGAGATTACCAGAGAATACACAACACTGTTAATTAACTGCATACACATTTAGCTCCCTCTGACATTGCTATGACCTTTAGAAAATTCTCAAAAGCTCAAATTATTCATTAGCACAGTCTCTCCCAAGGTTATATTGCATAAAGCTTTTTTTGTCTCAGTACTAGCATCCTAGTAGTAAGAATGAGTCTTATCTTCACTCCTAGGTGTCTTTCCACCTTTTGGCTCTCTACAAAGGTATCTAATGTAGCCATGTACTGAGAGAGAGGGAGAGATTCAATGACTGATGTGAAAAAAATAAGTAATAATTATGCAAAAATAGTGGCTGCAGCACTGGCCAGCTACACATGTCAATATCAGAGCAGTCCTTCCCCCCTCTTCCCCCTCCCTCTTCTTAGTTTCTATTTTCCTGCAAGCCCAACTTCGAAACTCGAAACGTTTCAAAACTTTTGAAAAGTTTTGAGTGCCCTCCTTTCATTTTTCGGCTGTTTCAAAGCCTTTTTTTTTCATTTCAATTTCACTGTTTTGAGCTCAAAACAAGTCAAAACAGCATCTAAACGAAACACCCAGCAAAATTCTGCATGACCCTTATGGCCCATGCTAAGATTTGCACAAAGGCAATGACCTGAATTCAGGGAATTCTTTTTTAAAAGGAACACAATGTAGCTTGTGATTCAATATAGCACAGACTTACCTGAAATATTCCAAAACACGTCCTTGCTAAGGCATTAGGTAGCATCAGCTCTAATCCGTTGCTCTCTGGCAGAAGCTACTACCATGGAGGCACTGGAAGTCTGGACTTGTTCTAGCCTCTGGACTCTATCTCAGTGGTCTAAAGGGGGGATAGTAAGCCTAGGCCAGCCTCCACTCCATACTCTTGCCTAGGTGTATGCATCAAAGATCTTGGTATGAGGGTCACAGGACTCCTTAAGGGGCATAAGGAACCTGAGGCAGCTACCAAGGCGTCCAAGCAGCCCCATTCAGGGATGACCTGATTTCCTCTCTTGAGAAAGGCCCTAGAAAAGGTGTGCCAAAAAAGCCATGCCCCCACCCAATCTATCCTGGCTAAAATGAAATAGAATGACTCACATGTTGGAAACTTGTAGCAAGCTGTGTCACTCTCAAATTGGGTTTGTCAGCCACAAGCAGATTCACTGGGCACCTGGGCTAGACCAATTACGCATACACCATGATCCAGAGGATTGATGGTTGCCTAGATATACCTAATGTATTTGCTTTATTCCCTCCTCTGTTTTGAATTCCCAGTACAAAAGCATTTCTTTATTGCCCTTTAAACAACTTTTTAGGCAACCTGAACAATTTAAAATACCTACATTAGTCATAAGGCATGGGGAAGAAATAAGAGATAACTGTAAGTGATGCCCTAAAATCCCTTGGGGATCACACAGTATGTGACAATTTAAAGTAGACAGTCAAACCATTCTTTTAGGCTGAAATGGTTTCTAAGGGTGGTAGTGCGTATTCATCTTAGGAAAACAAAAAAACAAAACAAAACAAAACCAACCAACACTGTTGGACACCACAACAGTCCACCAAGCATTAAGAAGCTTGTAAACCATGGGCTCATGGAGCATTTATACATGTGCTCTGGGAGTGTGTGTGTGTGGGGGGGGGGGGGGGCGGGGGTGTGTTGGGGGGGGGGGGTGCTTGAATTACAGCAACTCTAAGTAAAGTGCCTGAAGTGTCTCATGGATCAGCATTGCTGTGCCTAAAAATGGCAGTGGGGGCACTTTAACTAAAGCTTGTTCAACGAGCTTTAAAGTGCCCCTGCCGCCATTTTTAAGCACAGGGAGAATGACACACAAGATGCTGGAGTCTGGGACTGCGCTAATGACCACACTCCAACAGAGTTGGTTAATCGAGCCTGCTCTGACACACTGTAATTACAGCACATCGGAGCAACTTTGCTCAACGTATCTAACTTCTGGTTAGAATTCTTTTAGTACTTTCAGACTACAGGAGTTTAAAGCATACTTTATAAAGCATACTATTTAAAATGGTAGAATCATTTGAAGAAGGAGCTCACAACATTTTGAAATTGACAACATTCAATACTGTGACCTCATGTATTCTAAGGGAGAAATGTAATGATATTTTGCGGGGATTTTTCACGGGCTTTTTACTTTCAATTAAAATGGGTTAAACTAAAGATTAATAAAATTCTGATATAAAAAGATAAAATTTAACTGGATTAGGGGAAAATTAGCTTAAAGGACTCTTTACTGTGCTTTAATTTCCCCAAAGGGTGCATTTAATATTCTCCTGCCATGCTTAATGGAAAGTATGGGTATTTTGTGTGAGCAAATAAATGGGTAGTCTTCTTGAAAGAAGTTAAAGGACAAGAAGGATATAATTATGTTCTAGCAATTTAGATTAGTGTAGGAAATAGGTGTAAAAGAAATTGTAAATGTATGAGCTATATTTTATCAGAAACGACAATATGTTCTTCTTAAAGAAAAAAATCCCTGAAGACCAGTTTAAGGCATTCAAATGCAAGTATTAAAATTCTATCCCTTACACTACATTAAAAAAAAAATGAAGTAGTAGGCAGTCTGGAAGAGGTGGAAAATGCCTTAAATAAACTTAAGCTAAATATCCCAGGATAGATTTTGATGCCAGAATGTCATAAGTTTGTGAGCCAAAAAAGTTCGTGAAGAGCTGTTTAATGCTTACTTCAAGTCACTGCTAGGCTCCCACATAATTCCATATTTCAGAAATCACACACTTCTATATAGGGAAAAATGCAACAAGTTGGGCATTTTTACACGAGACGCTTACTGTGCATTAGCTTAATAACACTGCCCAGTAGCATCTCATGGCAAAAACTGTGCTAATAATCTACTATGCAGTGTTATAAGGCTAATGCACAGTAAGGGTCACTAAATAGCCATGTGCAAGTGCTACTGCACAGTAACTCTAGGTACTTCAAATAGGCTTCAAATATACCAGATGCTGCTAAAATAGCAAAAGGAGCAGTCATGTTTCAAGAAAAGTATCCAAATATTTCTTTGGTTGTGCATTTTGTCAGCATTCCTGTAGTTGGAGTGATCTCTCAAGCCTAGGACACCTGCAGCTCATCTTGCCCTTTTTTCCTCTGTGCTTCAACCAACCTCTGTGCTTCACTGAGAGCTAAACTTTGACTGGCCAATCCATGAGGAATGGGGTCAGAGAGGACAAGGGGTATCCTCACCCTTGCTTGCTTTATACACAAAGGAATTGAAATCTTTACACTTACAGGAATTCTTATTCTATGCACCTTTGGAAGAGCACATAGGGAGATAGGTGTGGAGAAAGAGGAGTAGGACCATTACTTCATCCTCTCATTACTGGGCACAGAATGAGTCAGCACTACAGGAGAAACAAGAAAAAGTTTCCCAAGCCTTTTAGAGACCTAAGGATACGTTCCTGCATCCATAAGATACTACAGACTTCATTGCCTCATACTGGGGGAATTTCTTTTTCAGGTCAGTTTGAAAGTATTTTCTTTAATTGCAGTTAAGCCTATTGTTTTACTTCTGTATGAAGTACAAAGAAGGCCTGAAAGGGTTTTCACTTTTTCTAACTTATTGTCCCTGACTACCTTTTACCACAGAAGCGTCATGACTATTGGTTATAGTCTTGGATTTGTTTGAAGAGTGTTCAGGGGCCTTAGAAATGTTTTTATGAGCTCTCAGACTTTTATGGAAGGAGAAGGGGTTTAGATGTTAGAAGTTAACAAAGATTTCCTTTCTCCAAAATATTTCTTAGTCATATAAATGAAATAGCTCCTAACAAAGCAAAAAATGTAGGGTTATACAAATTTTAAATCCCTTTCCTTCTCAATTGCTCATTTATTTCTTTAATCTATAAGACATTGACTAGTTCTTCAGCCATCAGGGTAATACCTGAATTTCTGATGTAAAAAAATAAAAGCAGAAAAACATAATATTTTTCTTATGGAAAAGTAGCCTCTATTCCTTTTTAACATAGCACAAAGAAGCACATAAAAGGAACCAAGAGTCAATAACTCCATTACATATGCATAGGCTGATCACCTTGAAAGTTTCAATCTAGCTATGAATTTATCTGCAAGATACAAGACATACGTCCTCACCCAGCAGGTGCCTATTTAAAAAAGAGTATGTAATCCTTCAGCATTAAGATGAAATATATAATTTTTGTTCAAGTTGAAAATTGTTCTGTAACCTTACATATACTGGGACCTTTATGATCTTGGTAAAATTTTTTGTCCCTTCCAAGTCCTAAATGTAAGACAATTTGTGTAGGAGACAAGATCTTCTAACGATAAGCTCATTAGAAGGTCATAAGTAGGTATAATTTCTGCTCAAAGTCAGAACTGCTTTTCCAGCATTTCAGCTTTGTACCTTTTAAATTAGGGCTCGATCTTTACCTTTCTTTGAAAAAGAAGAAAAAGTATCATTAGCAAAACCCCTGTCACTAGCAAAAAGGAATTCTCTTCTTATTTCCCCTTTCCAAACCCAAGAACGTCAGAAAGGTTTCACCCTTCTCTCACTTAATGTATTCATACAAGGTGAGGAACATTCTGACCTTCATCACCAAGAATGCAGGTAAGGGCCAATGCAGGTAAGAGCAATTATTCTAGCTTTACAAGAGGTATATCTAGACAGGGCAATGGCAGTGTCGCAGGGCGCTAAAGGTGAGCCTGCTCCTTTAAGGGCAGAAGTAACCTGGCTAAAGAGCTCTATGAGTGGCACAAAGATCCACTGCTGCAGGTTGCCCTTACAGCAGAATAATGAGGAAATCAGCTGGCACCTGCACACGGCCATCTGATGGGAAGGAGGCAAGACCCTGGCCACATATAAGTCCCAGGGCTAGGGCTGACAGGGGTTAGTTCTCTGGCACCACCAGGGGAAAAAGCTACTGTGCAAAAGAGCTACCTGGGGATGTTTAATTGCCTGATCTGCTGCCTGCAAAATTAATAGGGCTTCAGAAGCTCATAAGGTACCTGAAGCTATAAGGCACACAATACTAAGTGAGAAGTTTACCTTCTTAAAGGGACAGAATGTGGCCTCCGTTGTTATTTTTATGTTTAGCCCAGGGGCTTGTGTGTCTGTTGTCATTTATACTGGTGGACCAGGATGAAGCTAATAGAGGAGGAGGAGGCCTCATTGGGTACACTATTATATAGAACCTCAGTGCCAGAGAGGGTGCAGAGAGCCCAGTGCCAGAAAGAGCCCAGTGCCAGAGGGGTGCAGCGAGAGAGGTTACAGAGCCCAGTGACCACAGGAGGCCAAGTTAGTCCAAGACCTTATTAAGGAGATAATATTTATATACCACCTGTGAGCATGGGGCGTGGTAAAGGGGAGGTTTTGGAGCCACACATCTACCCCATAAGGCTTAGGGTGTCCCATGAGGCACCAACTTAGAGTGGGACTTGTCAAGGGAACCAAGGATATGCAGGGTCTAGTGTGGTTCAACAGGACCGTGACCACACAGAAATTCATGGGCAGTCTCCCTATTTATTATCTTAATCAACAAGATGTGGCAGGTGAGATTAGAAGGTGCCCGCAAGGCAAAGCTGGCACGGTCACAGAGCCCTAGGGGTATCACAACCATCCCTGGGGACCCCATGACAGGCAGATCACCAGCTTGCTAAGCTAACTCCACTTAGAGCAGCATGTAGAGTTTCTAAAAGCTTGCTTGTGACAAAGTGTCACAGTCTCAGCTTTCATGGCCCACTGTGTCTGATGCAGGCATACACAGGCTGGGAAACTGAAGATATGTACCACACTGTTCCATAACATGAGATAAGAGACTCTGCCATGCTGACTAGGTCACAGTGGCCAGCTGCACAACCCTTAGGATTTAACCCCGGATTAAGATATGTGCATGCGATGGGTTTATTGGAACAAAGGAATATGCTGACAGAACAGAACACAGACAGTATGACAACAAAAGGGAAACCAATCAATGGTACCCAGAAATGAAGAGTCAGCCAGAGGAAAAGGAATACAAAAGGAGGGATTTCAGAGGAGAAAAGGGTCCTTGAGGATGGAACCTGAGGCCACCAGGGACAGAGGACACACCACCAGCCCATTTCACCCACCCCCATGGTGGGAGGCCCTCAGCCCTTGACCTCCAAGCTGCTGACTGCTAACATTCAAGGAAGAACTACAGGGTGAAGCTTGCATACTGGCCAGATGTACCTTCCCCCTGTGACAGCCCTATGACTGCTAGATATAGAATTGGGGGTGAGGGGGTTATTTTGTTTGCCTTCCTTAACTATTCTTATCTGCTATCAGTGAGTATCAATAAAATGTGCCTATTATTGAATGACGACATCACAGTCAGTCTGACAGTTTGGGTCCACCCAGAATAAGGTATCTGGACCATTAATCTAGTACCAATAGTCAGCATATTGAGGGAAGTAATTATTCTACTCTGTTCTGCACTGGTGAGGCCACATCTACAGTACTGCATCCAGTTTTGGGTCTAGTTCATAGATTTCATACATGTTAGGGCTGCAAGGGACCTCAAAGATCATCAGGTCCAGCCCCCTGTCCCAGGAGCAGGAAGTCAACTAGGGTCAAAGGATCCCAGCAAGATAAACATCCAAACATTTCTTGAATGAGTCCAGAGTAGGTGCCTGCACCACTTCTAGAGGGAGTCTATTCCAGATCTTGGAGGCTCAGACAGTAAAAAAATTTTTTCTTATGTCCAGCCTAAAATGGTCATGGAGGAGTTTGTGACCATTGGGTCTAGTTTTTCCTTGGGGTGCCCTGGTGAATAAACGTTCCCCCAGATCCTGATGTCCACCCCTTATGTACTTATAGGCAGCCACCAGGTTCCCCCTGAGTCTGCACTTTTCCAGGCTGAAGAGTCCCATGGCTCTCAGCCTCTCTTCATAAGGCCTATTCTCTTGCTTTCTGATCATTCATGTGGCTCTCCTCTGGACTCTCTCAAGCTTCTTGACATCCTTCTTGAATGGCGAAGCCCAGAACTGGATGCAGTACTCCAGTTGCGGCCTTAGCAAGGCTCAGTACAGTGGGAAGATGAGATCCTGAGATTTACTTGAGACGCATCTATGGATGCAAGGCCAGAGTTTGGTTTGCTTTACCAGCTGTGACATCGCATTGGTGGCTCATGTTCATTTTGTGGTCAATCACGACCCCCAAGTCTCTTTCAACAGTGGTGCTAGCAAGCATAGCACTGTCGAGCCTGTAAGTATGCTGTGGGGTTTTTTCCCCCCTGAGGTGTAATACCTTACATTTATCAGTATTGACCATCATCAGGTTTGTATCTACCCACTTACTAAGTTCATCCAAGTCAGCCTGGATTACTAGTCTGTCCTCAGGTGTGGACGCTATGCCCCAAAGTTTAGTATCATTGGTGAACTTAGCCAGTGCGCTTCTGACACCAATGTCCACATCGTTGATAAAGATGTTAAAGAGAACTGGTCCAAGCACAGAGTCTTGGGGGACACCATTGGTCACGGTGTGCCATAATAGTTGCAGTCGGTATCAAGTGGAGTGCCCCAGAGGCCATGCCTGGGGATGGTTTTGTTCAGTATCTTCATCAGTGACCTAGAAGATGGGATGGAGTGCACCCTCAGCAAGTTTGTAGATAACAGCATGGTGGGTAGAGTAGTAGATACCCTGGAGTGTAGGACTAGGATTTAGAGAGACCTAGAAAAATTGGGGGATCAGACCAAAAAAATGTAATGAAGTTCAATGAGGAGAAGTACAGTCATGCATTTAGGAAAGAACAATCTCATGCATTGGTACAGGCTGGGGAACAACTGGCTAAGCAGCAGCTCTGTAGAAAAGGACCTGGGGGTTACAGTGGATTATAATCTGAATATGAGCCAACAGTGTGCCCTTTATGCAAAGAAGGCTAGCAGCATATTGAGCTACATTAGTTGGAGTGTTGTCAGCAGATCCAGATAAGTGATTATTCCCCTCTATTTGGCACTGGTGAGGCCACATCTGGAGTACTATGTTCAGTTTTGGGCCCCCCACTACAGAAAGGATGTGGAAAAATTGACGAGTCCAGCAGAGGGCAATGACAATGGTTAGGGGGCTGGGCCACATTACTTCTGAGAAGAGGCTGAGGGAACTGGGCTTATTTTGCCTGGAGAAGAGAAGACTGAGGAGATGTAATAGTAGCCTTTAACTACCTCAAGGGTGGTTCAAAAGAGGATGGTGCTAGATTGTTTTTAGTGGTGGCAGATGACAGAACAAGGAGCAATCATCTTAAATTGCAGTAAGGGAAGTTTAGGTTGGATATTAGGAAAAAACTTTCTCACTAGAAGAGTTGTGAAGCCCTGGAACAGGTTACTGTGAGAGTCCAAAGGATACTCACCTGAAGTTCAACCCTGGCTGGGAGCATTGATCTCACCATACTAGGATGTCTATGCTGTGACGGGAGTTTCCCATCCGCACCTGCCCAGCTTTACCTCCACACCAGGTGAAGCAGATTGGGGCTGATCCTCAGTGCAGGCAATATCCAGGGGTGGAAAATGGAGCCGAGGAGAGGGAGAAGAGAGAAGTCCAGGAGCCAGAGATGGAGAAGGAGGGTGGGGACAGCTGGGTGAGCCCCTGGTTGGACTCAGAAGAGGGGGTTATACCCCCACCAGGGGGGTGAATAGGTGGTGGAAGGCAAAGTGGGGAGAGACCCTGGAAACAGCGGAGGCAGTGGATCCACCCAAACCGGCAGCCATGGGGGTGGGAGGGGTTTCTCTCCTTTGCTATTCTCGGTGCCTGCTGGAGAGCCTGGATCGGGACCTGGCATCTCTCCACATGGGTGTGCAAAGAGGGGGGATCATGTGCCCCAAAAGGGGGTCCCTTATCCAGGTTGGCAGTAGATGGATGGACAACAAACTGAGATGGCTGCTCCTTCAATACTGGCTGATCAGGGAAGAGGGAGTTCCCCTCCTTGTCAAGCAGCAGGCACCGCCAATTAAGCCTGGCATATACATGAGCAACAAAGTATCCAGGAGGAATCCCCAGGCAGAGAGCAAGCTGACAGCAGACTTCAAGGGGCAACAAAGCCTCAGCCATCCAGGACCGGATTTCAAAGATGTCCCAAAGGCAGGCAAAGACCAAGCCAGAAGATTTCAGTTAACCTCAAACAAAAGAAGTAAAATAAAATAAGAAGAGAGCAAAGAAATTTGTTTTGTGTGGGTCCCTTTGTCACTCTATCCTAAGGCTTCGGGCACTGAGGGAACCCTGAGGGGTCGATCTGGGTGTAGGATGGGTAGTCACCACCTCCCTTTTATAAACACATTCTTATCAAAGTCATGACAGGAAGGAAGAAAAGGGCTCCAGACTTCATAGATTTCATAGACACTAGGGCTGGAAGGGACCCCGAAGGATCATTGAGTCCAGCCCCCTGCCCCAGGGGCAGGAAATCACTAGGATCACAGGATCACAGTGAGATAGGCATCCAAATGTGTCATGAAGGCATTCAAAGTGGGTGCTTGAACCACCTCTGGCAGCAGTCTGTTCCAAACCTTGGGGGCTCGGACAGTAAAAAAGTTCTTCCTTATGTCCAGCCTGAATTGGTCGCAGTGGAGTTTGTAACCATTTGATCTTGTTATCCCTTGGGGTGCTCTGGTGAACAGACATTCCCCCAGATCCTGGGTAACACCCCTGATAAATTTATAGGTGGCCACCAGATCACCCCTGAGCCTGCACTTTTCGAGGCTGAAGAGTCCCATGGCTCTCAGCCTCTCATCATAAGGTCTGTTTTCCTGACCTCTGATCATGCGCGTGGCTCTTCTCTGCACTCTCTCAAGCTTCTCCCCTTCCTTTTTGAATTGTGGGGCCCAAAACTGGACACAGAACTCCAGCTGCGGCCTCACCAAGGCTGAGTACAATGGAAGAATGACATCCTGGGATTTGCTTGAGAAGCATATATGGATGCAAGCCAGCGTTTTGCTCACTTTACTAGCTGCAGCATCACACTGAAGACTCATGTTCATCTTGTGGTGAATCATGACCCCCAAGTCCCTTTCCTTTGTAGTACCAACCAGCATAGCCCTGCCGAGCCTATAAGCATGCTGCAGGTTTTTCCTCCCAAGGTGGAGAACCTTGCATTTTTCAGACTTAAATGCCATCAGGTTCTCGTCCACCCATTTCATGAGCCTGTCAAGATCTGCCTGGATCACTCTCCTGTCCTCAGAAGTGGATGCTTTACCCCAGAGTTTGGTGTCATCAGCGAACTTAGCCAGCCTGCTTCTGACACCAATGTCTACATCATTGATGAAGATGTTAAAAAGTATAGGCCCTAGGACAGAGCCTTGAGGGACTACACTGGTAACCATGCACCATGACGATTGACTTCCATCAAACACTACCCTCTGGGTCCTACCACAGAGTCAATTCCCCAGCCAGTGGATTGTGGTGAGGTCAAGGCCTCAGTTAGCCAGTTTTGCCTAGAAGTGATCATGGGATACCAGATCGAAGGCTTTTTTAAAGTCAAGATATACGACATCAATCTCTTCCCCCTTGTCCAGGTGATAGGTCACCTGGTCATAAAAGGAAACGAGATAAGTCAAGCAAGACCTACTCGCAACAAACCCATGCTGGGTATCCCTCAGGATATTGCCATCAGCTAGTCTGTTAAGGATGGCCTCTTTGATAATCTTTTCCAAGACCTTCCCCAGGATGGAGGTCAGGCTGATGGGCCTGTAGTTTGCCGGATCCACTTTCCTCCCTTTCTTGAAGATAGGCATGACATTGGCCTTCTTCCAATCTTCAGGCACTATACCAGAGCGCCAAGAGTTCTCAAAGATCCGTGCCAGGGGCTGAGCTATGATGCTAGCCAACTCCTTAAGTACCCTTGGGTGTAAACTGTGGGGGCCAGCTGACTTGAAAGTATCTAGCCTGCCAAGGTGTTCCTTCATGAGGTCAGCTTCGATGGAGGATAAGGAGACTCCCTCACCCAGGCATCCCTGACTCACAGTGGGCAGGGGTGTCCCTTGGGACTGGAGAAAAACTGAAGCAAAGTACCATTTAGCGAGTTTGCTTTTTCCTGGGCATCGGTTGTCAGTTGTCTGATCTGGTTTAGCAGGGGTCCAATGTTGCCCTTGCTTTTCCACCGGCTCCCCACATATCTAAAAAAGGACTTTTTATTGTCCTTGATATTTGTAGCTAGCTGGAGTTGCATCGCAGCCTTGGCTTTCCTGGTTTGCTCTCTGCAGGTCCAGACCAAAGAAAAGTATTTCTCCTTGGTGGGTCCTCCATCCTTTGTAGGTCTTACTTTTTAGATGCAGGAGGTCCTCTAGTTCCTTGTAGAGCCAAGGGGGCTGCTGTGCTCTTTTGCTGCCTTTCCTCCGAGACGGGATAGGCTTTGCTTGCACATCCAGGATTTCTTCCTTGAGGAGCAACCACTCCTCCTGAACTCTCCTCCCCTTTGGGTTGTGGCCCTTTACGGCCTCCCTGACAAGCCTCCTCAGCTTGTCAAAGTCAGCTTTCCTGAAGTCAAGGACTTCTGTATTGCTGACTGACTTGCCAGCTTTACGGTGGATGGTGTAGGTGATCAGCTCATGGTCACTGTCACCCAGCTTCCCTTCAATCTTTAACTCACTGATTAGCTCGTCCCTGGTTGCCAGAACCAGGTTGAGCAGCGCTTTACTTCTCATCAGCCTGTAGACTTCCTGCGTCAGATAGAGCTCATCCATGCATGAGAGAAAGCTTTGTAACCACTCAGATTTGGCTGAGCACTCCTCCCAGGAGATGTCTGGGTAGTTAAAGTCTCCCATGACAACTACACACCAGGAGCACGCAGCCTGAGCCCATTCACTGGCAAACTCCTGGTCAAGGTCTTGACCCTGGGTAGGAGGTCTGTAGTAGACTCCCACCATAGTATCCCCTGTGCCGTGTTCCCCATGGATTTTAACCCATAGGGTCTCAAGTCTTCCATTGTGGGTACCAATGTCAGCTTGCAGAGATGCGTAGCTTTCCTTAACATAAAGAGCTACACCCCCACCCCTTTTGTCCACTCGATCCCTCCTGTACAGGGTATAGCTGTCTATCCTTGTTGTCCAGTCATGAGTGGAGTCCCACCAGTTCTCTCTATCCCTATGACATCATAGTTATTTGCATTTAGCAGGAGGACAATTTCCTCCTGTTTATTCCCCATGCTCCTGTCTTTTGTGTAAAGGCAAGCAAGTGTCCCCTTGTGGGCCCTAGCTTTGCCCACAGTTCATTCCAGGGCTGGGGCAGGGGTTGGTTCTGTTAAGTGCCTTGGCCTGCTGGCTTTGCAAGGGTGGGCCAGCAGTGACAGAAGTCCCCCCATGTCCCCACAGGCTTAGTTTACAGCCCGGTGGAGCAGGTCAGCCAGTCTGGCTGAGAAGAGCCTCCTCCCCAGCAGTGAGAGGTGGAGGCCGTCCCTTCCCAGCAGCTCACTGCCTCTCTCACCAAAAAGTGGACTGTGGTCATGGAAGCCAAAGCCTTTCTGATGACACCAGTGCTGCATTCTTTGGTTCACTACCTGGATCCTCCTCTCCCTCCTCCACCTATAACCTGAGACTGGGAGGATCGAAGGAAAAACCACCTGCACCCTCAGACCCTTTAGCCCCACTCCCAAATCCCTGTAGCAC
>NW_005842002.1:2074910-2090558 GCF_000455745.1 Alligator sinensis
CCGGATCCACTTTCCTCCCTTTCTTGAAGATAGGCATGACATTGGCCTTCTTCCAATCTTCAGGCACTATACCAGAGCGCCAAGAGTTCTCAAAGATCCGTGCCAGGGGCTGAGCTATGATGCTAGCCAACTCCTTAAGTACCCTTGGGTGTAAACTGTGGGGGCCAGCTGACTTGAAAGTATCTAGCCTGCCAAGGTGTTCCTTCATGAGGTCAGCTTCGATGGAGGATAAGGAGACTCCCTCACCCAGGCATCCCTGACTCACAGTGGGCAGGGGTGTCCCTTGGGACTGGAGAAAAACTGAAGCAAAGTACCATTTAGCGAGTTTGCTTTTTCCTGGGCATCGGTTGTCAGTTGTCTGATCTGGTTTAGCAGGGGTCCAATGTTGCCCTTGCTTTTCCACCGGCTCCCCACATATCTAAAAAAGGACTTTTTATTGTCCTTGATATTTGTAGCTAGCTGGAGTTGCATCGCAGCCTTGGCTTTCCTGGTTTGCTCTCTGCAGGTCCAGACCAAAGAAAAGTATTTCTCCTTGGTGGGTCCTCCATCCTTTGTAGGTCTTACTTTTTAGATGCAGGAGGTCCTCTAGTTCCTTGTAGAGCCAAGGGGGCTGCTGTGCTCTTTTGCTGCCTTTCCTCCGAGACGGGATAGGCTTTGCTTGCACATCCAGGATTTCTTCCTTGAGGAGCAACCACTCCTCCTGAACTCTCCTCCCCTTTGGGTTGTGGCCCTTTACGGCCTCCCTGACAAGCCTCCTCAGCTTGTCAAAGTCAGCTTTCCTGAAGTCAAGGACTTCTGTATTGCTGACTGACTTGCCAGCTTTACGGTGGATGGTGTAGGTGATCAGCTCATGGTCACTGTCACCCAGCTTCCCTTCAATCTTTAACTCACTGATTAGCTCGTCCCTGGTTGCCAGAACCAGGTTGAGCAGCGCTTTACTTCTCATCAGCCTGTAGACTTCCTGCGTCAGATAGAGCTCATCCATGCATGAGAGAAAGCTTTGTAACCACTCAGATTTGGCTGAGCACTCCTCCCAGGAGATGTCTGGGTAGTTAAAGTCTCCCATGACAACTACACACCAGGAGCACGCAGCCTGAGCCCATTCACTGGCAAACTCCTGGTCAAGGTCTTGACCCTGGGTAGGAGGTCTGTAGTAGACTCCCACCATAGTATCCCCTGTGCCGTGTTCCCCATGGATTTTAACCCATAGGGTCTCAAGTCTTCCATTGTGGGTACCAATGTCAGCTTGCAGAGATGCGTAGCTTTCCTTAACATAAAGAGCTACACCCCCACCCCTTTTGTCCACTCGATCCCTCCTGTACAGGGTATAGCTGTCTATCCTTGTTGTCCAGTCATGAGTGGAGTCCCACCAGTTCTCTCTATCCCTATGACATCATAGTTATTTGCATTTAGCAGGAGGACAATTTCCTCCTGTTTATTCCCCATGCTCCTGTCTTTTGTGTAAAGGCAAGCAAGTGTCCCCTTGTGGGCCCTAGCTTTGCCCACAGTTCATTCCAGGGCTGGGGCAGGGGTTGGTTCTGTTAAGTGCCTTGGCCTGCTGGCTTTGCAAGGGTGGGCCAGCAGTGACAGAAGTCCCCCCATGTCCCCACAGGCTTAGTTTACAGCCCGGTGGAGCAGGTCAGCCAGTCTGGCTGAGAAGAGCCTCCTCCCCAGCAGTGAGAGGTGGAGGCCGTCCCTTCCCAGCAGCTCACTGCCTCTCTCACCAAAAAGTGGACTGTGGTCATGGAAGCCAAAGCCTTTCTGATGACACCAGTGCTGCATTCTTTGGTTCACTACCTGGATCCTCCTCTCCCTCCTCCACCTATAACCTGAGACTGGGAGGATCGAAGGAAAAACCACCTGCACCCTCAGACCCTTTAGCCCCACTCCCAAATCCCTGTAGCACTTCATGACCCAGCTGGGAATGCACTGAACCATGTCATTGCTGCCCACATGGATAAGGAGCATGGGGCAGTGGTCAGTGGGCTGGAGGAGCATAGGGATCTTTTCCACAATGTCTCAGATATGGGCTCCTGGGAAGCAGCAGACTTCCTGGGCTAAGGGGTCGGGACAGCAGATTACCCCTTCAGTCCCTCTCAGGATGGACTCTGCCATGACAAACACTTTGTTTTGTCTTGAGGAGAGTGGCTGCGGTAGCTACAGTAGAGCCTGTGTTGCCTATGGGAGCTGGAAACTCAGCAGGCTCTGCTGGGGCTGCAAGAGGTTCATACCTGTTGCAAAGCTTCAGTGGGGGAGGGGGCATGGACCACCTTGGTCCAACCCCTGGGCTGGACAGTAAGGGAGGTCCCCAAGTTCTCCCTTGTCCTAGAGAGAGACTGTGGTCTACCCTCCACCTCCTTGGGGAGACGGGCCTGGCATTAGGAGTCAATCTCCTGCTCACAGTCCCTGATGGCATGCCATCTCTGGACTGCGGCCTGGAGCTCCTCCAACTGGCGCGCCAGAGACCCCAGTTGGGAGCAGACCTCACAAGGGGAGGTGGCCATGCTCCTGAGCCCCAGATCCTAAAAAAGCAACAGGCAGCCCCTGCAGCCTAAAGCCAGGGGCTCTGTCTGCATGGAGCCCAGAACCATGGACTGTGTCTGGGTGGAGGCCTCTGAGACACCAGAGGTGGGGGCCGTAGGCCCCCAGGAGACCCTCGGCATGCGGCACATGCCCATCTGTGGCATGCTGCTGTTAGGCCGGGTCTGGGTCTGCCTACCCTAGGGGGCTCACAGGAAGGGCCTTGGGCCCTCTCACTCACCCTCCTGTGTGAACTCCCACTCTAACTCATGCACTGGGCCCACAAGCATGCCTGTTTGTGCTGCCTGTTCGCGTGGCTCCCTGCGGGGCTGGGCGAAGTAGGAGCCAGGGGGGCCGTGACCCTCCCTGCCTCTGACTGAGCCAGCTCCCAGCTGCCTAAGTTGGCTAAGTCCCTCCCTCCACAGGCCCCTGCTTACTAGGCTCATTGGGGGTCCTGGGGGCTCTTCTGGGGGTCCCTGGGCTCACGGGGGTGCAGCAGGCTTACACCTATGCATCTCGCACTGGAGCCAGGACCAGACTGAGGCTTGTGCCATTGCCGGGCCCTTTTTAAACTGCATGCATGTGCAGAAGGGCTGGCTAGTGCCTCGCTGGTCTTGGGGAGCTAGGGGGGGTAAGGGGGTCCCTCCCCTCCATCAAGGGAAGTAACTGGTGAGTACTCCATGCCCCAACCTGGCTCACAAGCCGGCAGCCTGGTTGCATGACTCTCTTGGGGGCTGGGCCAAGTAGGAGCTGGGGGGGGCATGACCCTCCCCGTCTCCAACACAGCCAGCTCCCAGCTGGCCAAGTTGGCTAAGTCCCTCCCTCCACAGGCCCCTGCTTACCTGCGGGCAGGCTGGGCTTGTCAGGGGTTCTGGGGGCTCTTCCCTGGGCTCACAGGGGCGCAGTGGGCTTACACCCACACGTCTTACACTGGAGCCGGGACCAGACTGAGGCTTGTGCTGTTGCTGGGCCCTTTTTGTTGCCGTTGCCAGGCACCAGACCTCACCCAGATCAACCATAAGGGGTGCAGGTACCCTGAGGGGATGAGTGAATGTCAGCAGGATGTAGGGGTACACGCCTGTACCCGGTGACTACCTGACGGTTACCTAGAGAGGTGGTGAAATCTCCATCCTGGAAGATTTTTAAGGCCTGGCTTGACAAAGCCCTAGCTGAAATGATCTAGTTGGGGATGGTCCTGCTTTGAGCTGGGGTTGGACTACATGACCTACGGCCCCTTCCAACCCTAATTTTCTACATTCCCATTATTCCTTTAGTCTAGGTACAGATGGTACTCTTAACACATGTTAAACACGTAGAAAACACTTTAAAAACCATAACAAAACAGACATTCATAGCACTTAGTGATTTAATAATGACAGATCCAAGTCCAAGTTAGGTCTCAATAAATGTGGTATTAGACTAATGCACTTTAAGTTAGAGCACTGTTTGGAATATCTGTACCACATCCATCGTGCTTCAATGCAGTCTGCATTCTGCCCCCATCTCAGGGGTCTTTTGCTGGATGACTTGCTAGCCTTGGCCAGTGCTCATCTGTTCTGGGTTGTCTTGGATGGCCAGAGCCGACTCGAGTTACGTTAGAAATTGGTCGTACGTTAGGGTGGGCTGGTGAATGGAGAGGCAGACACAACTTATCGGTTGCAAAAACTTTACTCACGCCGCTTGCAATCACGACGCAGGTGGTCCGGTCGTCTGAACAACCACACGAGTTGTTCCAGCTGGCGGGGCCCAAGCCAGTTAATCCGTCCGCAATTCGAAGCCAGCGGGGAAAGGGGTACGTCGGGGTTGCGCTCGGCAATGGGGAGAAGGAACGATAGGTGATCAGTCTATCGATCGGCAGCCGCAAGTCAGATAACTTCAGAGGCACTCTGCAGCGTGCTCAAAGCTCTTCGACTTGGGCGGAAGTCGCGCGGAATTTTAAATGGCTAGCGAGCCAATTACTAGCCGCCACGTGTGAATAATTTAGTACTGGCCAATAGCGGGGCACAAATTTACATTCGAATAGCGGGAACTCTTTGCACCATGCATTTCTGTGCTGCAAAGAAGAAATGCATCCTGCAAAGGAAACTGCAAATTGGTGGGAACTCTCTCCTACACGCGGGTTCTCAATTGCAGCAGAACACTCTGCCGTGCAAAGGAGCTCTCATGTGGCCAGGAAATTCTATAGTGACGAGGCACCAAAATCACTGGGTCGTGACATGGGTGAGCACCAGCTCAGCCCCATCCTTCTGTCTCCTCCCCATGCAGTTGGGCAAGAGGGTGGGGAAACTGACTCCTCTGCCATGTGATTCTCCCCCTCTCCTCCCTAAGCTTGCGGGCTCAAGTCTTGGTGGGAGCCAGGCTGGGTCTGTGCAGCAAAGAGCTCCATTTCCCTGCCTCCCCCACCCCGGTTCCCAACATTGGGTGACATTTGGTGCCCCCACCCACAGATTGCCCTTACAGTACTCCTACCCTCTAGCTCCAGTTCCCAGTGCAGTGAAAAGCTAGCTGGGCAGCCTGGTGCTGCAGCTCCTGGCTGCAGATGTCAAGAGGCTGAGGTGGTGGGGGAAGGAAGCCCCCTCTATCTCACAGACCCAACCCACCCACCCACTCAAGCTGTGGGGGAGAGGGGGCTCACCAAACACTTCCTCCCCCCAGCTGCTGATGACAGTCACCAGCTGGCAGAGGAGCAGTAGGCCTGGCTCCAGCAGCCTTCTGGGAGATTCGTGGGAGTGCTCCCTGCTTGCTGGCCTTGACCCCCACCAAATGGAAAATGTCTTCTTGGTTCATTCCTACTTTTATAACACTTTACGTAAAGTGTGATGCAGTGCAGGGCCTTCTTGTACTTCTGTACTAAGTCTTAATTTTGCAACTTGTTTGTGATTCCTAAGATGAGAGAAGCCTGCCTTAATGATTTTGGCATTGAACATAATGCATATTTGAAACTCACTCCTATTTCATTCACTCATGGGAGGAAAATAGATATCTATCACTGAACCTCTTATCTGAGTGTCACTTTGATGCTATATACTTCATGGGTAGACCTAGGGTTTTGAAAAGAGGGGTGCACATGGTGTGGCGCATCACACAACATAAGATATTTTTCTCCAGTTAAAGATAAACTAGATACTTTACTAATATGTCAGGGAGCTAGCACAGTTAGAAGTCAAAGCAAAAACAAATATAAACTATTGGAAAGTGCACTGATTTGCTAAATTTTATATATACATTTCACATGCATGCATGTGTGTGCACACACACACACACACACACACTGCAAAATACAATCAAAATATATTGTGTCCTTAATCCTGAAGTCGTTATATTATAGTTTCCATAATGGAATATGGTCCAATAAAAAGGATAGATGATCATTAACAACTGTGGAGTGAAGAAAGATTATCAGGGACCATGCAGGTGATAATGACCCATGATGTCAATTGACTGTCTCAGAACTGCCTGAGTAGAAATGCCCCACCCAGGCAGTTGTTTTTAAGTTTGGGTGAAGCAAGAAACAAAGGAGGGTGCAACTACACCACTACATCCTCTGTCACCTCCCTCTACCCTGGATCTACCCCAGGACCCTTTATTGCTATAAGAAAACAGAAGGCTTACATTGACAATTACCAATTTGCTGTTTCACACGAAGACCAACCTAAAGAGAGCTAGTATTTTACTTAGACTACTAGTCAGCACAAAGAGGCAAGGGCCTAGTCATATTTATACCTTGTTGTCTGCTTACCAAATGTAATATGAGGGAGTAATAAGCAGGTGTCATGGCACTGACTGCCCACCTGGAGTGAAGTGGAGTTAAAGTTGTCTAGCACAACTGAGTAAGTGCCAGGTTGTTATATCTTGCTGATCCCTTGCTGACCTATCAGCAGCAATGACTCTGAGGCATGTCTCTGAATCACAGCACCTTTTGAAAGGTTGCCAATCATAGTATCCAAGGCTCAGGGCCATGACTAAAAACAAGTTACAGTTTATCCTAGATAAAGATTGTGTGTTACTGTTAGACTGATAAAACAAATCTCTACATGTCCACTATCATGTAAGTCAAGTGTTTAGCTATATGGATTTTAAACATTAAATTATTAGGAATTATTTTAAATTACTTCCAAATACAGAAGATACTAATAGTATGTTATTCTATGCTAGAGACATAACACTTTAAGTTATTTACATTCAGTTTACTGAAGTTCAGATGTTTGTTAAGGCTATAATGCTTTTTTTGAGCCAGTGAGATCATCAAGAAGTGTGAGGCTATTTTTATGTAGCTACTATAATTTAGATATTATAGAAAAATGTCCATAGGATCACTAGTTTACCACACTGAAATGTTGTTGGGGATTTTTGGATTGCTTTTGGTTTTGTGTTTTTTGGCGGGGGGTGTTTGGGGGCAGGAGGCAATTAATTGATTGGCCGTTCCCCGCAACATTTTTTTTTTATGGTCAAGTACCTAATTTAAACCTTAATTTAAAGGTTCACTGAATTGGTCATGCAATCAAATCATCTTTTAAACAGCAAGAGACATGTCTATCACTGAGTTACTTTTAAAATTATATCAATAAATTATGATTCTTTCATCTAGACTGCATTTCTGAAACTCAAAGAAACAAGAAAAATATTAGGTCTTTCAAAAGTAGGTTGTAAGAGACAAGAGTCCAACTGGTCCAGCCCTGCTGTAGCCCTGTGCCCCATGCCCTGCTGTGGGTACAGAAAACTTGGGGGGCACATACCCCCCCCATGACATCACCTTGGCTCCCTGCCCCTCTCTGCAACATTTTCTGTGCTCCCCTGCCCCCCTAGTGCATCACCTGCACTCCCCCTGACACTCAAACACATTGCCTGTGCCTTATGCTGAGCAGGCATCTTGGCTAAGAACTCCTTTTCAAACTAGGTAGTTATTTACTCCAGCTAGTAACTACAATGTTCCTCAAATCTGTTAACTCCCTTATTCATCCTTTTTGATCTAATCAGCCCACTTATTGCCTCTTAGCAATACTCCCTCCCCTGTCCCTTTTTTTTAAGCTCCTTCTTTCTGCATGTAGCAAGTCCTTTCACAACATCTGAGGGTTTTGCCTAAGAAAGCTCATGCCTCTCTGAGCCAGTCTAAGCCCCCTGGCAGATGTTACATTCATCATGCAATTAGTGTGTATGTGCCATGTGTTCAGCCAATTTATCATGTGAAAAATATAGCATATTAGCCACAAATATGTTCCATATTTGAAGTAGAACATTATTTCTGGCTAGCTTGTATCACACTAATTTAAACCTGTGGCTCGTTAAAGGGCACCTTGGGAGCTGATCCTCACTGTTGGGCAGCCTACAAGCCCGTTTAAATTACCCAGCTCATGAGAAGTCTGTCACTACATCTCGAATGCCAGACTACCCAGCACAGTTTTAAAAGTTCTGACATACACAATGGGTTCTAAGCATTGTGCCTTGTCCCTGGCTTCAGGCTAAGTTGGCTAACCACTTCTTTTTACAACTTAAAATCTCACAATAAATGGAAGGGACTCTAATCAGACAATCATAGAAATCATAGAAAATTAGGGTTGGAAGGGACTACAGAAGGTCATCTACTCCAACTCTCTGCTCAAAGCAGAACCATCCCCAGCTAGATCATCCCAGCCAAAGCTTTGCCTAGCCGGGTTCTTGAAAACCTCCAAGGATGGAGATTTCACCACCTCTCTGGGTAGCCTGTTCCAATATTTCAAATAAAACTAGCTATGGTAGTCTGTGGGTGCTGACAGACATTGTGGTGGGGAGTGGGGAAAGGGCAGAAACGTGTTTTCCCGGAAGCAGCAGCATATTCATTTGACCTCGATCTGCAGCATCTGTATAGATTGGGCACTTCAGCAGGGCTTTTATGGTGCTTTTATCTAATAGCTGATTGAATCCGCTATTAGATAAAAGCACCAAAAAGCCCCACTGAAGCGCCCGATCTATAGTTATTTGTCAAGCTGGGTCCAACTAATGCAATGCATCTTCTGGGCAAGTACTGGGCTCAGAGCACAGAGTTTAAAGTAAAGTGCCGGTTTCTGTTTTGGTTTTTTTCTTACATCTGTAAGCAGCCCTTAATAGATAATATCTTTAAGTCAGAGGCCACAGTAAAAGGTATCCCAAGATTCTTCCTTGGCATGTAAATGAAATAGAAGGCAAGGTAGATTTCTAATTTATAAACTAGTCTCTGTCTGTCTCTGCTTACCCCTGTGCCTAGCACAAACCTTCTTGGGTTGAAGCTCACATTGAGTGCTGCAAAAGGATAGGCACAAAGCAATGCAAACCGTGCTACACTTTTTAGAATCAGGTGCCACTTAATATCTGTGGTGTTCCAAATCTGCACCATGAGTTGGTGGCAAGGGAAAATAAAGACTTGGCTCTGCCTCCTCTTTGTCTCTCTAGTTCCACTGGGGATGGCAATCAATATTGACTAGGAGTAAGTAGATCATATCATCTACAATCACCATGCATTTTCCCTCTACACTGCATACCGCTGTAATAGTCAGGACATTTTAAAAAAAAATCTACTCTGTTAATTCCAGGTGACTAACTACTCACATGAAAAATATTTTAGAGTCTGTTCCAAATCTGTTGGAACACATGAACTAGAGTAAGAAGACTCAAAGAAGCTACAAGCGTGACAGGAGGCTGGTGAAAATGTAAATAGGTGGAAGTTTGGAAAACAATGGGTAGAGAAAGGAGGGGAGCAGGGAAAGTGGGGGAAATAATGGTTGAAGGAATGCAAAAGGTAAGTATAGGACACACTGTTGTATTATTGAGTTCTCCATGGTAGAAAAGAGGCAGTCTGCGAAAAAGTAAATAGGTGGAAGTTAGGAAGACAATGGATAGAGAAGGAGGGGAGGGGAGGAACGTGGGGGAAAAATGTATAGATGGTAAGTTCAGGCAGGTACCTGGTGAGTCACATGTCAATCACATTGTAATATGTCATAAATCCAATGTCTATATTAAGTCCACTTTTTTTGTATCTGGTAGATTTATGAAGTGAAGTTCGTAGGCTTGTCTATGAAAGGTGTTTTGTCAGATCCCTTTAAGGATTAGGACTGAGAGATCAGAGAGGGAGTGATTGTCTTGTGAGAAGTGTGCACCCACAGGTAATTAGAAGTTTTTGTCTTTGATGGATTTTTGGTGTGTGTTCATCCTGGCACACAGTTCTTGTTTGATTTCTTCTAGATATTTTCCATCAGGGCATTTGGTACACTGGATGAGATACACCTGCACCTCCACAAATGTAATATAAGATCCAGGAATGGTGATAGTGCTGTTGTGGTGTGTGGTTATTACGGGAGTGGTGGAGATGTGTTGGTAGGTTGTGCATTTCTTGTCCTGGCATGGTCTGGATCCATCTCGTGCGGTTTCAGTCATAGGGAGTTTGCTTCTGGTGATGACGTTAGAGAGGTTTGGTGCTTATGTCCTTAGACCAACATGGCTATAACCCCTCAAAAACCAGTTGACACCTACTATTTGTCAGAAATGGAGACATATTGATTGATAGTGTTGATTCTTGCCTCCTTAGAAAGGAAGAAGTATAACATGGGATTTACGCTACTAGAGGTGTTCAGAATGTCCACCATTTACATCCTGGCACTCATTATAGCAGTGAACATGAGTGTGTATCAGTGGAATGGCAGCATAAACATCAACAATTCCTAATTTTGAATACTATTTCAACACTTGCTTTCAACGGCTAACAACAGATGCACTTTCCCCCGCTTATATATATGATGGATGGGTACAGTTGACTGTGGTTCTATCAATATGTCTCTGTATATGCAATAACTATATTTATTTTGAGACACCCTATATATCAATCAATAGGATTACTTGCAGAGAAAGGGTCAATTCAACATGAGTCAGGAATGGAGAATCTAATTCTTGAAAACTAGAAGTGCCAATTCTGATATAGAAGACTGGTGAAAGTCTAGAAAGCAGTCCTCAACAGTCAGGCTGGAGAAAGAAAGTGTTGATAGTTGTTTTACAGAATAGAGAAGACAGAAAATAAAAATCATGTTTATAGATCATGACAACCATTACCTGAAAAAACTTAATTCAATATAAGAATATTTGAGTAACTGGTACTTCTCCAGGTAAAAAAGATTAAGAAGTTTTAAAAGAAACCAAGTGTCAACAACCCTAGAACTAGATATCAAGGTATGTGGGAGAGATTTAGTTGGCTCCTTTAGGAATTAAATCAATAGAAACAAATCAGATGGAAAGCTTGATTTTAAATATGAAAATTTAATGTGGAAAAAAAAGAATAGTGGTATTTGTCCAAGCTTCACTCACAAACCATGATTACCTATTTGAGATACTAAGAGTGGGATTCCATTCAGGTATGGTTTCTTAATCATACTTCCCCCCCACCCTCCCTTTTCTAATGTTAGCCAATGGCATTGAAACAGGAATACTGACATGTACATCATCATCATCTTCAGTCATGTTAACAGTAATATGACTGAAGTTTTAACTTCAGTAATATTAACAGTAATATTCATAGAAGTCACTGATACTTTCCAAAGATGAACCATTTAAGTCAAACTGTCTCTAGACATGGTTGTGTCCTCTTTCTAGACTTGGTTTATAGTATACTGAGGATGGCAGACCACAGGAAAAATCTTCTGGCCTTGTTCAATCTCAGATTGCAACAGCCAAAATAAGCTCCAGTAGAAATGTGAAATATACAATATATTTTCCCAAAATAACAGACAACCTAAAGGACAATATATATATAGGATTATTAAGATTACATTTGCTCTGATGATCACTTTGTAACAAGAAGGATCAAGTTAAAGTTCCACAGAGGTACTTTATGCTTAAAGGCACAGGCCATAATGCTGTATAGGGCTGTGTGAAATGGCACTGTTCCGTTTCGGCTCAAGTTTCGAGGTTTCGACAGAACAGCCTTTTGTTTCAAATTTCATTTAGAGTCAAAAAAGCTGTTCCATTTCATTTAATTGAAACAGTGAGGCTGTTCTGATGCTGTTTCAACGTTTCACCCATTCACTATAATGGGAAAGCTCAAAACAGCCTCTCTCACCTGGCAGGCAGATCGAGGCCTAACCACAGGAGAGCTGCTGGGGCTGCGCCAGTCCTTCCAGGGCTGAGGGCCCCTGATCTGCCTGCCAGATGAGGGAAGGAAGCTGATGCTGCCACCTGGGATTGAGGAAGGGAACTGAGCCCAATTGCTGAGTTCCCCTCCCAGCGCTAGATCGAGCTGGGGAAAGGAAGTCAGTCCAGCTGGGCTGAGTTCCCATCCCCAGCACTACAATCGGGCTGGGGAAATGAATGCAGCCCAGCTGAGTGACTTTCCCTTCCCAGTGCAACCATCGGGCTGTGGAAATGAATGCAGCCCAGCTGAGTCAGGCTGGGGTTGGGATGGTTGGGCTGGGGTGGTGAACTCAGCCCAGCAGTTCGACTCAGTTCCCTTCTCCAACCCAATTGCAGCGCTGGGGAGGGGAACTAAGCCGGGGCTCAGTTCCCTTTCCCTGCACTGTGATTGGCTTCTCACCCCAGCCATGGGAGGCAGGGAGAGCCAGGGCTGCACTCCCAACCTGGCTGAGCCTGGAGCCACTGAGTGCGCAGCCCTAGTTCTCCCCTGTATCCCACCACCTGGCTGCTGGCTGCTTTGAAACTCAAAACATTTCAAAACTTTTGAAAGATTTCCACTAGCCTTGTTTTGTTTTTAGGCTGTTTTGAAGCCCTTCATTTAGAATTCGCTGTTTCGAGCTCAAAACAAGTTGAAACAGTGTCAAAACAAAACAGCCGGCAAAATTTTGCAGTCCTAATGCTATACAGTCTCACTGAAATATATTTACACAGATAATTTCTTGCAGGAATTTAATGAAAGCACTAATGTGAATAAAGTTACTTACATTCACATTTGCTGGATCTGAGCCATAGCATTCAGAGTCTAAATTACTTATTTTTTAGTAGACCAATCTTACAGGCTAGGAGAAGAAACTTCATTATGCTTTTAAAAAAAAAATTCCCAAATCCTCAGGGTATAATGAAGCCATCCATTGAACTCAAAATATGCCCACTGTGAGTAACTGTAAGTGTCCTACCATCAATTTTCACCATACACAACAGCATATGTTTGAGCAAGTTCTAGTCCCACAAACACTTGTCCATGAACTTGCCATTTGTTGTTGGGGTTTTTTTGTAAGTAACAAAGTGCAATTTATAGATATATGTAGAGAAGGTGCTACAATAGTTACCACAGTTAGTCTTCAAGCCACAACAAAATCCATCCAAGCAAAGTACTTGCAGCTGAGTTGCCTTTTCTGTTCATCAGACATCTTGGCCTATAGACTGATCTGCAGATCTGATTTCTCTTGTTGTCCAGGATAAGGTTTATAGACCTTTACAGTTTGAATTCAAGGATAATAAGGTCTGCCACACTAATCCTTCCTTCTGATGCCGATTTTGACTGATTTTAGTCATTAAACTCTCTTCCTTTGTTCACCTATCCAAAAAACAAAGATAATGCATGGCAGGTTTCTGATCAATTAATTAGTGTTTTGTTAATAATTGCAAAATGCTCACAATACCTTCCTGAAATTAGCAGGCTAGCAACCTCTAGAACCCTTGGTCATTAGGATATGTATTTCTTTAAATTGGTTGTGTAGTGCTGGCCATTATATAGAGTTTAATATAAGCAGATGAATTCTGGTTTTCCTGCACCTGGAGATTGAGTGTGAACTACAACTCATTTATTAGTCTTTCCCAAAATCCTAATATCAGTGTGCTCAACAGTGATATGGCCATAGTGAACAGAGGAAAAGTAGACTAAAAGATTATTCACCCAAGTCTGGTTGTGGAAATGAGCCAGGCAAAGTGATCAAAATTAGAACATAAAAGCAGTGTTGTGAAAGCAGGTGTCACTGAAAAATGGAACCTTTTTTTCAATCCTGGACATTTTGGAATAGTGATATTTGAATTTTTTCATCAACTCTAATAAAAAATCTGTAGTAATTTACTAAACAAAAGCTGTCCTCAATAATATTCAGAAGCATCCTTTTCACTTATTGCTGTTATACAACATTAGCAAGAGATGATGTTAGTCTTTGAAAAGTGAGAGACATTGGATGCCGTCCTTTTTAATATTTCATACCAGGGTCTCAAAAGATTTGCAAAGAAATTGAAGCCAGAATTGTTTTTAATATTTCAGATGTTATGAATATTCATATTCAATATTAGCTATGGCTCACATCCACCACAAATGAAAAGGACAACTGCTCAAAATGTTTTAAATGCTTTGGGGTAAGTAAAAAAAGGTTTGTTTCCTTTTTCTCCCATAATTATTTCTTCATTCTGTAAATGCCATATAGGCTCCCAGATAGTTAACACCTGTGGATAAAGCACAACCTCACCAAACAAAGCTTTTCCCTCCCAGCCTTCACAAACAAAAAAAAATATGGTTTTAAATGAAAAGTAAAATTTTAATAAAAAATGCACCACGTCATATACCGATTTCCATACAAGAGTTATTCCTTGTGTACCCCGTGCATTCAGTCAGATCACAAAACCCTTCACATGATGCAAGTGATAACTTTGACAAAAAGAATCAAATAAATAGCTCAGTTTTCTTAAATGATATTCCAGGTAGAAAACACCTGCTTTTATGCCATTGATATTGATATAGATATCTGGAGACACTCTGTGTTGCCTGACAGGGGAATAAGGAACACAGGGAAGAGTAGTCCTGCCTGCATTTGAAAAAATTATTGCATTCAGTGACCCAATAAATCATTTGATTTCTTTGCAAGTGAATATTATAATTGCTGACAAGGGTTTCAAGAGACATTTCTTAGTTAATGAAGATGCGGCTGATTTCATAGATTCATAGATGTTAGGGTCGGAAGGGACCTCAATAGATCATCGAGTCCGACCCCCTGCATAGGCAGGAAAGAGTGCTGGGTCTAGATGACCCCAGCTAGATGCTTATCTAACCTCCTCTTGAAGACCCCCAGGGTAGGGGAGAGCACCACCTCCCTTGGGACCCCGTTCCAGACATTGGCCACTTGAACTGTGAAGAAGTTCTTCCTAATGTCCAGTCTAAATCTGCTCTCTGCTAGCTTGTGGCCATTATTTCTTGTAACCCCCGGGGGCGCCTTGGTGAATAAATACTCACCAATTCCCTTCTGTGCCCCCGTGATGAACTTATAGGCAGCCGCAAGGTTGCCTTTCAACCTTCTCTTGCGGAGGCTGAAAAGGTCCAGTTTCTCTAGTCTCTCCTTGTAGGGCTTGGTCTGCAGGCCCTTAACCATATGAGTGGCCCTTCTCTGGACCCTCTCCAGGTTATCCGCATCCCTCTTGAATTGCGGCGCCCAGAATTGCACGCAGTACTCCAACTGCGGTCTGACCAGCGCCTGATAGAGGGGAAGTATCACCTCCTTGGACCTATTCGTCATGCATCTGCTGATGCACGATAAAGTGCCATTAGCTTTTCTGATGGCTTCGTCACACTGCCGACTCATGTTCATCTTGGAGTCCACTAGGACTCCAAGATCCCTTTCCACTTCCGTGCCACCCAGCAGGTCATTCCCTAGGCTGTAGGTGTGCCGGAAATTTTTCCTCCCTAGGTGCAGTACTTTGCATTTCTCCTTGTTGAACTGCATTCTGTTGTTTTCTGCCCACTTGTCCAACCTGTCCAGGTCTGCTTGCAGCAGTTCCCTGCCCTCCGGTGTGTCCACTTCTCCCCATAGCTTTGTGTCATCTGCAAACTTGGACAGAGTACATTTCACTCCCTCGTCCAAGTCGCGGATGAAGACATTAAAGTTGTATCGGTCCAAGGACCGGGTCCTGCGGGACCCCACTGCCCACACCCTTCCAGGTCGAAACCAACCCATCCACCATTACTCTCTGGGTGCTACTATGCCCTCTTGCTGCCTTTCCTCTGAGAAGGAATAGAATTAGCTTGTGCACTGAGGATCACTCCCTTGAGGAGCAACCACTCTTCCTGAACTCCCCTCCCCTTGGGGTCATGGTCCCGTAGGGCCTCACCAGCAAGCCTTCTGAGCTTGTCAAAGTCAGCTTTCCTGAAGTCAAGGACTTCTGCTTTGCTGACTGACTTGCCAGCTTTACAGCAGATGGTGAAGGTGATCA